>NC_053492.1:250525065-250660065 GCF_905171775.1 Rana temporaria
ATCGCCTGTGCGGATGGGGCAGATAAAGCAGGTCTGCCAAGTGTTGTCCTCCTCGAGCAGGCGACCAAATGGGTCAGCAGTGAGCACATCGGCCTCAATAGCGTGCTGCCAATAGTGTTTCATGCTGAGAGGGACACTAGATCGCCTGCTCGAAGCTGGGGGAGAGTGCCTTGGTGGAGCAGGAGGAGTCAAGCAATGCTCCACCGAGACCAGGCCAGGACGAGGAGGAGAGAGGATGATGATGATGAGGAGGAGGTGGTTGCTGGTGTCGTCCCCGGAGTCAGGCCTGGTCAGGAGGGAGAGCCGGTGTTGGGGGCACCGATAGTCCGGGGGTTGGCATCTCTGAGCGTGACCAGCAGTGCCTCAGGGATGAAGAGTCGGACCTCATTCACCTGCCAGCAGTGTGGAGTCACAGCGGGGCTGTGCTCTTCCCCATGGCTGCCCACATGCTGAGATGCCTCAGGAGGGGACCCCCGGGTAAGACCATCAAGGCGAGGGATGATTTCTGGATGGCCACTCCATTTATGGATCACAGGTGCAAGGGGAAACTGGAGCAGTTCATCCCAGCCAGCCGAGGCAAGCACCGGATGGAGGAACTGCAGGCAGGCATTGTCAGCCGGTTGGAGCAAGGCAACTCCCCGGCCCTCCAGTTGTCCCCCCTCAATCTCACCCAGCAGGTGGCTGCACCCAGCAGCAGCCGAGCAGGGGACCTAATGGATGAGATGAGGATGTTCTTCCAAACCGAGTGACCCAGTACCAGCACCAGCAGCAGCAGCAGTCACCACCAGCGGCTGGCCCACATGGTGGCAGACTACATGGCGTCCGTCGGTGCTTCTAACAGTATGAGCACCGACGACCCCATGGAGTACTGGGTTGCCAGATTGGGACAACCTGCCGCGAGGCTCGCTCAGTATGCGCTGGAGTTATTGTCTTGCCCCCCCCCTCCAGCGTACTATCTGAGTGGACATTCAGCGCGGCAGGGTGGGGGTGGTCACGGACAAGAGGACCCGTCTGTCCACAGACTCCGTGGACAGACTCACATTCATAAAGATGAATGAGTCCTGGATCGGCGGTGACTTTCTGGCACCCGTCGTCGGGTCAGGGCGCTGAAGGGTCCCTTGTCATGCATTCCCTGATGAAGCCCCGGACCTGATGTATTTACAGTGCTGAATATAACTATTTTAACATCTGAGAAAAATCATTGTTAATATTTGGTACAGTAGGCTTTCTTTGCAATTACAGCGTGTCAAACCTTTCTTGTAGTTTTACACCAAGCTTTGCACACACTGGAGGAGGGATTTTGGCCACTCCTCCACACAGATCTTCTCTACATCAGTCAGGTTTCTGGGCTCCTCGCTGAGAAACACGGAGTTTGAGGCTCCCTCCAAAGATTCTCTATTGGGTTTAGGTCTGAGACTGGCTAGGCCACGCCAGAACCTTGATATGCTCCTTACTAGAGCCCCCCTTTGGTTATCCTGGCTGTGTGCTTTGGT
This sequence comes from Rana temporaria, assembly GCF_905171775.1. Lineage (NCBI taxonomy): Eukaryota > Metazoa > Chordata > Amphibia > Anura > Ranidae > Rana > Rana temporaria. The sequence continues at coordinate 250,526,559 of NC_053492.1, forward strand.
CATTGTCATGTTGGAAGAACCAGCCTCGACCCATCTTCAAAGCTCTAAATCAGGAAGGAGGGTTGTTGCCCAAAATCTAGCAATAAAATGGCCCCGGTCATCCTCTCCTTAATACAGTGCAGTCCACCCTGTCCCATGTGCAGAAAAACACCACCAAAGCATGATGCTACCACCACCCCCATGCTTCACAGTAGGGATGGCGTTCTTGGCATGGGTACTCATCATTATTCTTCCTCCGAACACGGTTAGTGAAATTATGAACCAAAAAGTTATATTATGGTCTCATCTGACCACATGACTTTATCCATGACTCCTCTGTGATCAGTCAAGGACACCTATGTCAGAAGTTATTTACCACTCTATACTACTATTTTCACTGCTGTTCATCATGGCACCTCCTGCCCAAGTGATTTGACTCTCTATTGTCACTGTCTACTACTACTACTGCTGCTCAGTCAAGACACCTATGTCACAAGTTAATTGCCACTCTATACTACTATTACCACTGCTGCTGCTGCTGTTCATGGCACCTCTTTCCCGAGTGATTTGACACTATATTGTCTACTGTTACTAATACTGCTGCTGCTCACGACACCTATGTCACAAGTTATTTGACACTATTGACTACTATGGTCATTACTGATGTTGTAAAGTCCTGCCTCACGTGTTTAGATGCTATCTAGTAATATTACCAATACTCCTTGTAAATGATGCCTGTGTGAGAGTAAAGTGGTCTTGCATAGCAAGAGCACTTATTGTTATCTCACATATTATTATTCTTATTATAGCCAACTTTTAAACGGTATCTCCTCCACAGTTTTTACACTACATAGACAAGTAATATATCGAAACGTGTGGATTGTTCCAGAATGGTGTGCTATTACTTTGTGGAACTTTTCGCTTAATCATTCATCAAATATCGTCATTTTTGCGGCGAAATTTTTCCCATAGAGTGAATGAGGAGAGCTAGAGTGTGGAAATGTGAACACCGGAAAAATCAGCACATGATTTGTAAACTGCGACCACTCCCTCATTTTCAAGCCGACCTACACAAATCTTATATCAAAAAGTTCAGCTCTCCTGCTGCCATCACACGTGTTTACGGCTAAGCGAATGATCAAACGGTATTCACAATATGATAATTTGTTTGCAACCAACGACATCCATTATTTCAATGGAAGTCAATGGAGGTCAAAGTTTATAAAACTAAAATCTGCTGTTGAATTGTAAACTTCGACTGTGCCTTAAATTGTATTATTTCAGAGACATACTATACATCAAAATGTAGGTCTGGGTCTTGTGATTCGTAAACTATAAAGATATTCACTGTGAGATTTATAGTTTTTAAGATCGAACAATGTAAAGACAAGTATTCAAAAAACATTCCTCAATTTCTGCTGTCTTTACAGAGAGCCTGCAAACCCAAAAATTGGTTTCCTAGAAAAGCTGAGGAGTTTAATAACACCTCACAACAGTTGTGAGGTGAGTTTGGTTCCTCCCACACAAGGCTGAGGGAACTTTCTCTGTTAAGCAAGGGTCTCAAACTGGTGGCCCTCCAGCTGTTGTAAAACTACAGTTACCATCATGCCTCTGCCTGTGGAGTCATGCTGGTAACTGTCATTCTTGCAATGCCTCATTGGACTTGTAGTTTTGCAACATCTCCCGATGGGCGGTGCCGAGCCGCACGAGGAGCTGAGAGACAGAGGCATACAGATCATGACTGCACGGAGCTGTTGTAACATCCGTGTGATGAGCCATAAATTTGGGCTTCTGCAAACTACAAACGAGCTGAGAGGAGGGGGGATGGAAGTGCTCCGGAGGTGAGAGATAAGCCTGTCATGCTTGATATATGGGTGAGTGTAGAGAGGTGGCAGCATCCCCCCCCATTCCTGCTGCAGCGATCCTCTGTGTGTGTGTGTGTACTGTTTGTGCAGCCCCCAATGTGTAAGGCAAACTCTTTTACTGTCTAATTTCTTGCTGTGATTTCCCAAACATCTCTCCCCTCTGGAACCATCTACTGATCTGCAAGCAGTATATTTCTTGCTGATTGGAATGTCTCCCTTTTTTTTATTTGTGCAGTGATGTGACCTGTTTACTATGCAAGTTGCTGCCAAAAGACTCAATGGCTTTGTTAAAGTGATACTAAAGGGTATTATTTTTCTTCTTTAAAATAAAAATAAAAATAAAAATCATACTTACCTACTGATCTTCTGCATAATTTCCGCAGTCTCTGACCATTTCCTGTAGCATGTCCGCATTCTCTGATCATCTTGTGTAGCATGCACGCAGTCTCTTATCTCGTGTAGCATGTCCCCAGTCTCTTACCATCTCCTGTACTATGTCCGCAGTCTCTGACCATCTCCTGTACTATGTCTGCAGTCTCTGACCATCTACTGTACTATGTCTGCAGTCTCTGACCATCTGCTGTACTATGTCTGCAGTCTCTGATAATCTCCTTTAGTATTTTGGGGGGGAGAGACATGCGCACTTGCGCTGCAATCGTGATGCATCGTGATGCATTGCGGAATCGAATCGAATCGAATCGTGGACTTGATAATCGTAATCGCATCGAATTGTGAGACGGGTGAAGCTGCGCAGCACTAGTTTTGATGGTGCAGTTTTGATGGGCTAGTTTTGGATGGAGCAGTTTTTGATGGGGCAATGGACCGAACTGGATCCACACACGGTTGGATCACATTTACATCTCCAGGGGCACCGGTCTCCAGTCAGTAGTATTGGTGGAGGCAAGACCACGCAGCACAATTTACCCTGAAATTGTATCTTTTCTAGTTACATTACATTTTAATACTACTGCTGCTGCCTCCATGCTGAGTAATGCTTCATGACCTCTCTGGCACAGCGGATCCACCAACAGCCTCCGCTACAAGCTACCAGACCGGATCGTAACAGCAAGTGTAACTAAAACAATGAACTTTATGTTAAAGCCTGGTTTGCGGCCTTTATACTGCAACCATTAGCCTGTCCTGCAAGAGCAAAACTGCATTTTCTCTCTCTTTCTTGCTCTCTCTCTGTATATATATATATATATTGTTGCTTTTGTTATGTTCATTTTTCAACAGTTTAGTTTGTGTTCGTCGTGTCTGTGTCCGCGAACTTTAGTTTGTCCTAGGTTTGTGTTACATAAAATAATAGTATATACATTTTTTTTGCTTATTAGGAAGTTAGATGTGTTGATGTTGATGGTTAGATGTGAAGTTAGATGTGTTGAAAAACCTAAAAATTTATCTCAAAAAGAAAGGAAACATTTCAAAAAAATAACATTTTTTATTAACATAAAAAAAAAATAAACGTAATTAAGCATGCGCTGCTGAAGCTCTGCCATCTTTGATAATTTATTAATTGCTGCTGCTCCAGCTGCCGATTCTGCTGGTCCAGGTAACAATTTTTTCCTGATTCGAGAGGATCTTGTCATTCGTTTTTTGGATCAAAGCCTGCCTCTGCAGCATTTTTTTTGCAACTGTTAGGATATAAGAAAAAAACATTGTGATTTCAAAGACCGTTACCAAATAAATAAAATATTTATGTTGCTTATTAAACAATCATTATCATGTCTATACACTTGTTATGTGTCTAGCACATACAGGGAGTGAAGAATTATTGGGCAAATTAGTATTTTGACCACATCATCCTCTTTATGCATGTTGTCTTACAAGCTGTATAGGCTCGAAAGCCTACTACCAATTTGGCATATTAGGTAATGTACATCTCTGTAATGAGAAGGTGTGTGGTCTAATGACATCAACACTCTATATCAGGTGTGCATAATTATTAGTCAACTTCCTTTCCTTTTGCAAAATGGGCCAAGAGAAGGACTTGACAGGCTCTGAAAAGTCAAAAATAGTGAGATATCTTGCAGAGGGATGCAGCACTCTTAAAATTGCAAAGCTTCTGAAGCGTGATCATCGAACAATCAAGCGTTTCATTCAAATAGTCAACAGGGTCGCAAGAAGCGTGTGGAAAAACCAAGGCGCAAAATAACTGCCCATGAACTGAGAAAAGTCAAGCGTGCAGCTGCCAAGATGCCACTTGCCACCAGTTTGGCTATATTTCAGAGCTGCAACATCACTGGAGTGCCCAAAAGCACAAGGTGTTCCATACTCAGAGGACATGGCCAAGGTAAGAAAGGCTGAAAAACGACGACCACTGAACAAGACACACAAGCTGAAACGTCAAGACTGGGCCTAGAAATATCTCAAGAATGATTTTTCAAAAAGTTTTATGGACTGCTGAAATGAGAGTGAGTCTTGATCGGCCAGATGGATGGGCCCGTGGCTGGAATGGTAAAGGGCAGAGAGCTCCAGTCCGACTCAGACGCCAGCAAGGTGGAGGTGGAGTACTGGTTTGGGCTGGTATCATCAAAGATGAGCTTGTGGGGCCTTTTCGGGTTGAGGATGGAGTCAAGCTCAACTCCCAGTCCTACTGCCAGTTTCTGGAAGACACCTTCTTCAAGCAGTGGTACAGGAAGAAGTCTGCATCCTTCAAGAAAAACATGATTTTCATGCAGGACAATGCTCCATCACACGCGTCCAAGTACTCCACAGCGTGGCTGGCAAGAAAGTGTATAAAAGAAGAAAAACTAATGACATGGCCTCCTTGTTCACCTGATCTGAACCCATTGAGAACCTGTGGTCCATCATCAAATGTGAGATTTACAAGGAGGGAAAACAGTACACCTCTCTGAACAGTGTCTGGGAGGCTGCGGTTGCTACTGCACGAAATGTTGATGGTGAACAGATCAAAACACTGACAGAATCCATGGATGGCAGGCTTTTGAGTGTCCATGCAAAGAAAGGTGGCTATATTGGTCACTTATTTGTTTTGGTTTTGTTTTTGAATGTCAGAAATGTATATTTTAGAATGTTCAGATGTTATATTGGTTTCACTGGTAAAAATAATTAATTGAAATGGGTATATATTTTTTTTTTGTTAAGTTGCCTAATAATTATGCACAGTAATAGTAGTCACCTGCACACACAGATATCACCCTAAAATTGGTAAAACTAAAAAAACTACTTCAAAAAATATTCAGCTTTGATATTAATGAGTTTTTTGGGTTCATTGAGAACATGGTTGTTGTTCAATAATAAAATGAATCCTCAAAAATACAACTTGCCCAATAATTCTGCACTACCTGTATACTTCTATCATAAATACCATATTATGGTTCTGAAATCTGACGGGTGCGCTTTAAATGTTGTCAATTTTATATCTACATGTTATTGTTAAAATGTTATTAAGCTTTGTGCACATAATTACCCTCCTGACCGAGGCTCACAGCAACGGTCTCTTCCACCTCCTCGACCTCCCCTGCAGCCGCGATTTGACCAGAAATTTGGGGGGAGGGGGTAAGCTCCGCATCAGGCACCTCAACTTGAGCAGGAGCTGGGGTTGGCGAGTGGGAGGGCCCTGGCTGCTCCTCCTCATCCCTCTCCTCCTCTGCCGCATCCTCCTCTGCCGCATCCTCCCCTGCCGCATCCTCCTCCTCTGCGGCCTGTCGCCTTGTGCGCTTGGGGCGCACAGTTGGTAGCGGAGCTCCTATAATAACACAATGTTCATAGATTATAAAAAAAATTTCTAATGACGTATGCAAATTCTGTGTACTCTGCTGTATTGTATATGAATACAAAATTAATTTATATAGACAGTTAACCAATGGGACAATGTTATATTAAAGGGTCTTGTGGGCACTACAGGGGACTGAGCGTGAGCTGGGCTGCCACCATGGTAAAATGAGCTGTTTTTGTCTCCTTTGTTTTGTTCAGACGATCTCATGTTAAAAAAAGGGCTTGATGGAGTACACGGGATTACTATAACAACCCCACGCCTAACACAGGAATTTAGTGGGAATCTATATATATAAAACTCAACGTGTGTGTGCATGCATGTATGTATGTATGTTCCACCATCACGTCAAAACGGCTAAAGATATTTACATGAAACTTGGCACACAGGTTACTTATATGTCAGCCACAAACATAGGATAGGTGGTTTAACCCTTACCCACCCCCATTTGCCTTGGTCAGGGTTTTTTCTTTAAAGTCCCATTCAACTCTATGGGAAATACATGTTACTTCATAACAGCTGTAGATATTTCGATAACACTTGGTCACATGTTATCTATACGTCCACTTAAAGTATAGGATCGTTAATTTATCCCTTAACTAACCCCATTGGTGAGGGTCGGGCTTTTTGTTTAAAGTCCCATGCAAAGCAATGGGAAAAGTATGTTCCCACATAACTTCTGTGTTCCTGTCTGCTGTCCCATGTTTTTTTCCAACAGTACTATGAATACCTTGGCTGGTGGTGATATATGTTACAACAACATGGCGTCTTGGTTAACAACATCTGACCTTACATTAATTACATATGACCTTACATAACTGTCCCCAAGGGACCCGGGCTGGCTCAACGCGATTGCCACTGCGCTGACAAGCCATTCACCTCTGCAGCTAGGGGTTCGGATCCCGCTCTCGGCTACATGTGAATTGAGTTTGGTGGTCTCAGCTCGGCCCCCGGTGGGTGTGCTATGCGAGGTAAGCCTGCGCTTAGTATGCCCACCTCCCTCCCACAAAAACCACCACACTTACACACGCACTCGCAATTGGGTTAACATGCACGCACTCTGACCATGCGGTCTCTAAAAAGAGAGGCGAAGGACTAACGGGGCTGGTTGAGCGGGCAAATCCTCTCACTCCCTTATAGGGAGTCCCTCTGCCCCGTTGGGCTTCGAAGCGGAGCAGGTAGGACGGTCTGTGTGGGAGGACCCCCCTCACACCCGCCATTGCCACCCGGGGCATGGAGAAAGGTGGCAGATTACCTCTGGGGGAGGCCTGCCTACTCCCAACTCCTGCAGTCCGGCTCCTCTCTCGAGTACACGCACAAAATACACTTTAGGGGAAAAAAAACATAACTGTGACCAATAACTTACCAGGATGATATTTATTCCGGATACGCCTGACCCGGTTCATCTGGCGCCTCTTCAGGTCGGACCACTTTTTGAGGATCGCCATGCGAGTGGGTGCTTCGCCGTTTTGGGCGCGTAGTTCCTCAATCAGGGAGCTTACAACTCCCTGTTTTTCTTGCTGCCTCCGCAGCTCATCGTATCCTGTTTCCAGGAACTTCTGCAAGATGAAGAACAAAGTATATTGTAATACTTTTGTTGACAGCCTTATGGATATATGACGTAAATGTATGCTATTCAACAATTGGAAGCATTCTCGCCTTATTAATCAATGACAGGGGTATCATGACAGATTTTATATCCTGCCATTTCGGTCGCCACCTTTTTTACATAAATATAGCAGCCATTATCATTTGCATAATTATGAATATATTATTAACAACACAGGATACACGTATAGGGGAGATATGCGTTGCTAACTCTTTTCCCTGTCAGGAGCCTAACGCCCCGGGGGGTCAGAGACGGGACCTTTTCGGAGGACCACTGACGTATGCAACCGTCGCAGTTTTTTGTGATGTCACTCTTTAGGTGTGTGCAAATTTTTCATTCCACCGGGTGGAGTTTTTGGGTTGTGTTTTGCACGCCACAGGCTTTTCAACAGAAAAAAACCAGCTGGAGGCAGAATGGTTGCAAAACACTACGGGTTTGTTACCTAACTCTGGGTTTCAAGACCAGTCCACCTCCAGCTGTTGCAAAACTACTACTCCCATCAGCCACGGTCTGTCAGTGCATGCTAAGAATTTTACTTTTGCTGCATCTAGGGTGCCACAGTTTAGAGACCCGTGCATAAAGGCCTGAAAAATGGGGGCCTGCAGAACTTACAATACTAGAAGTGCCAGCATTCCCAGGCATGCTGGAAGTTGTAGTTCTGCAACATCTAAAGGGCAATATGTATTCGAACGTCCTTGGGCCTTGAGGACACTGAAGTCAGGACGTTCGCATACGTCCTATGTCCAAAAAAATGTTAAATTCATTATGCTAAATAACAAGGAAAAGTGCCTAAATACACATTTGCCAACCAGGGTGTCTGCAGCTGTCCAGGCATGCTGGGACTTGTAGTTTTGTAAAAGCAGGAGACACATTTTTTGTGAAATACTAATATCTGATCATATATACTAACTTTTAAACTAGACTAAAATGCAGTTGAAGATAATGAAATAACAGTGGTCAAAATACTTACACAAATCAGCAACTTTTCGTCAGATACAGTGAAATTACTTCCAACCATCTTGCTCTGCGATTGCGTTGCGATCATAAAGTTGGAAACTGGCAAGGGTCCAGGAAATGGTCGCGTGTTGTTCGCGTGTTGATTGCGCTGCTTGGACCGAGATGGGTCCATATGGCTTCGGCTGTATGGACCACAGTAACTCTTTTCCCTGTCAGGAGCCTAACGCCCCGGGGGGTCAGAGACGGGACCTTTTCGGAGGACCACTGACGTATGCAACCGTCGCAGTTTTTTGTGATGTCACTCTTTAGGTGTGTGCAAATTTTTCGTTCCACCGGGTGGAGTTTTTGGGTTGTGTTTTGCACGCCACAGGCTTTTCAACAGAAAAAAACCAGCTGGAGGCAGAATGGTTGCAAAACACTACGGGTTTGTTACCTAACTCTGGGTTTCAAGACCAGTCCACCTCCAGCTGTTGCAAAACTACTACTCCCATCAGCCACGGTCTGTCAGTGCATGCTAAGAATTTTACTTTTGCTGCATCTAGGGTGCCACAGTTTAGAGACCCGTGCATAAAGGCCTGAAAAATGGGGGCCTGCAGAACTTACAATACTAGAAGTGCCAGCATTCCCAGGCATGCTGGAAGTTGTAGTTCTGCAACATCTAAAGGGCAATATGTATTCGAACGTCCTTGGGCCTTGAGGACACTGAAGTCAGGACGTTCGCATACGTCCTATGTCCAAAAAAATGTTAAATTCATTATGCTAAATAACAAGGAAAAGTGCCTAAATACACATTTGCCAACCAGGGTGTCTGCAGCTGTCCAGGCATGCTGGGACTTGTAGTTTTGTAAAAGCAGGAGACACATTGTTTGTGAAATACTAATATCTGATCATATATACTAACTTTTAAACTAGACTAAAATGCAGTTGAAGATGATGAAATAACAGTGGTCAAAATACTTACACAAATCAGCAACTTTTCCTCAGACTTAGTGAAATTGCTTCCAACCATGTTGCTGTGTGATTGCGCTGCGATCATAAGTTGGAAACTGGCAAGGCTCCAGGAAATGGTCGCGTGTTGTTCGCGCGATTGCGCATGCGCGATCGAAAAATCGCAATATGTTTTTTGGTTAAAATATCATAAATATTCGATTTCAGAGTGCTGCTACAGCAGTTTTCGAAATATCTGCAATCAATTTCGCATTCGCATTTTGTGAAATTGCGTTAAAATATCTTGAATATTCGATTTCAGAGTGAGCCAATCAGAGCGCTCCTCCAGCATATCTCGAAATTGCGCAATAAATATCGCATTCGCATGTTGCGATATTTCGATAAAATATCAGGAATATTCTGAGCCAATCAGAGCGCTCCTCCAGCATATCTCGAAATTGCGCAATAAATATCGCATTCGCATGTTGCGATATTTCGATAAAATATCACGAATATTCTGAGCCAATCAGAGCGCTCCTCCAGCATATCTCGAAATTGCGCAATAAATATCGCATTCGCATGTTGCGATATTTCGATAAAATATCACGAATATTCTGAGCCAATCAGAGCGCTCCTCCAGCATATCTCGAAATTCCGTAATCAATATCGCATTCGCATGTTGCGATATTTCGATAAAATATCACGAATATTCTGAGCCAATCAGAGCGCTCCTCCAGCATATCTCGAAATTGCGCAATAAATATCGCATTCGCATGTTGCGATATTTCGATAAAATATCACGAATATTCTGAGCCAATCAGAGCGCTCCTCCAGCATATCTCGAAATTCCGCAATCAATATCGCATTCGCATGTTTCGATATTTCGATAAAATATCACGAATATTCTGAGCCAATCAGAGCGCTCCTCCAGCATATCTCGAAATTGCGCAATAAATATCGCATTCGCATGTTGCGATATTTCGATAAAATATCACGAATATTCTGAGCCAATCAGAGCGCTCCTCCAGCATATCTCGAAATTCCGCAATCAATATCGCATTCGCATGTTGCGATATTTCGATAAAATATCACGAATATTCTGAGCCAATCAGAGCGCTCCTACCGCAGTTATAAAAAAATCGCAATAATTTTCGCATTCGCAATAGCGAAAAATCGCAATCAATTAATTTCGATAAAATATCACGAATATTCGAATTTAGCGAATATATCTCGAATATTCGAATATATATTCGAGATATATCGCGAAATCGAATATGGCATATTCTGCTCAACACTAATGGTTAGGAGGCTTTATAGGCTTTATTCTGGTAAAGCAACAAACTATTGACTTGGGGCTAGATTCACATAGAACCGTGTATCTTTGCGGCGGTGTAACGTATCCGATTTACGTTACGCCTCCGCAACTTACACGGGCAAGTGCTGTATTCTCAAAGCACTTGCTCCGTAAGTAGCGGCTGCGTAGCGTAAATCGGCCGGCGTAAGCCCGCCTAATTAAAATTTGGATCAGGGGGGCGTGTTTTATGTAAATGTGTGTGACCCGACGTGATTGACGTTTTTCCCGAATGGCGCATGCGCCGTCCGTGGAATTTCCCAGTGTGCATTGCTCCAAAGTACGCCGCAAGGACGCCATTGGTTTCAACGTGAATGTAAATGACGTCCAGCCCCATTCACGGACGACTTACGCAAACGACGTAACTTTTTCAAATTTCGACGCAGGAACGACGGCCATACTTAACATTGGTACGCCGCACTTACGCCACCATATAGCAGGGGTAACTATACGCCGGGAAAACGGTGTAAATGTACTGCGTCGGCCGGGCGTACGTTCAGGAATTCGCGTATCTAGCTAATTTGCATACTCAACGCAAAATTTGACGGAATCGCCACCTAGCGGCCAGCGTAAATATGCAGTTACGATACGACGGTGTAACACAGTTACGCCAGTTGGATCTACAGGAAATCTATGCGTAACTGATTCTAAGAATCAGGCGCATAGATACGACCGCGAAACTTAGAGATACGCCGTTGTATCTCGTTTGAGAATCTGGCCCTGAGTATTTAACAAAGCAAATTTTTTGTAGGAAGGTTTAGTCATGTGACCTGTTAAAGTAATTTGGAAAGCTGCCCAGCAATCATGGAGTGTGCCATATGCAACCAATGAGAGAGAATTTGTAAAAGTGTTAAAACAAATCAAGTGCATGAGACACACCTCCACTTCTAATGTAGGTAAAGGTAAAGCATGTACAAACAGTTGAGAGCAACCAGAGATATTCCACGCACATTATCTGTACTATTAGGACATTTACAAACATTTGGGGGCAGATCCACGTACATTTAAATAGGCGCAGTGTATCAGAGATACTCTACGCCGCTGTAACTTACTTTTGAATTGTTTGAATCCACAAAGAATTTGCGCCGTAAGTTACGGCGGTGTAGTGTATCTCTCGGCGCGTAATTCAAATCGGCGGGCAGGGGGGCGTGATTCATTTAAATGAAGCGCGTCCCGAATGAACTGTGCATGCTCCGTTTCGAAAATTCCCGCCGTGCATTGCGCGAAATGACGTCGCAACGATGTCATTTTGTTAACTTAGACGTGAATTACGTCCATCCCTATTCACGGACAACTTACGCAAAAAAAAAAAAAATTCAAATTTTGATGCGGGAACGACAGCCATACTTAACATGGCAAGTCTATCTATACGCCGCAAAATAGCAGCTTTAACTATACGCCGGAAAAAGGCGTCTAGAGACGACGTAAGAGAATGCGACGGCCGCGCGTACGTTCGTGGATCGTCGGAAAAAGCATATTAGCATACCCGAGGCGGAAAACAGCGCAAACTCCACCCAGCGGACGCCAAAGTATTGCAATTTACGATCCGAAGGCGTACGAAGCCGTACGCCTGTCAGATCAAACCCAGATGCCGTCGTATCTTGGTTTGAGGATTCAAACTAAAGATACGACACGGGAAATTTGAAAGTACGCCGGCGTATCAGTAGATACACCGGCGTACTCTCTCTCTGGATCTGGCCCTTGGTGTGTATCAGGGACGTGCAGTCAGGGGGAGCAAGTACATGCTCCTAAGTAATTATTATTTACTATCATTAAGTTTTTAAATGGATAGTGGGATGGGTTATGCCCTATATAAGCTTACTGACAGCACTGATGATAGCCCATAGGATGAAATGCATTGTATGGAAACAGGAGTGTGAGGAAGGACTCCATATCGGATACTGTTGATTTGAAACATGTGTATGTGTTTTTACAATATTTTTAATACATGTTTATTATGAGTTACACTATGGCATATTTGTCCTGTGTTCTCATATCTCAGGAGCTACAGAGGGGAAAGAGTGATGATATGATCTTTGATAAGAAGCAAAAAGACTGAGAATTTGTCTGGCTTTTGCTGTACATAAGCTTATCTTGTAGAGGTCTCACACCTATCATGTAGAGATCTCACCCTTTTGGTAAGATGTTCAGTGTGTTGTTTGCTAAAGGGACTGCTTACTGAACATTTGGGAAGATCAATTTGGGATTTCACAATGATTTATCTACATTGATTTAAAGAGAAAGTAAACCCTCTGAAACTTTTACTAAAAAAAAAAACCTGCAAGAGAAAGGCATAGCATACAAGCTCATTATGAGTTACTTACCTGAGATCGAAGCCCCTGCAGCGACCCTCGTTCCTCTCCACCTCTGTCGCCATGATACCCGAGTGACTTCCCGGTATCGCTGCTCCGGTGCTGTGGCTGGAGCGGCGATGACATCACTCCCGCGAATGTGCGCGGGAGCCATCAGGGACGGATTGACCCCATTCATTAATGGCACGCTCATTGCGCCTGCGCTGTTGTCTTTGGCGTGCATGCGCCATAGACATCGGTGCAGTCTTTTCTGCAAATATCTCCTTAACTGTGTAGGTTAAAGTGGTTGTATACCTTCTTGTCATAATTGCACCTACAGGTAAGCCTACATTAAGGCTTACCTGTAGGTGCTTGCAATATCTCCTTAATCTACATGGTTAAGGAGATATTTGCAGAAAAGCGGGCACCGATGTTTACGGCGCATGCACAGGAAAAATGTAAATGCAAGGGGATTGTGCTGTACCGCAAGCATGCGCGGCACTGACGTCATCGCCACTCCGGCCAGTCACAGCCCCGGATCAGCAATACCCAGAAGTCACTCCGGGTATCATGGGGGCAGCGGAGGACGTGTCCAAGGACCGCTGCGGGGGCTTCGATCTAAGGTAAGTAATTGATAATGAGCTAGTATGCTAGTCATACTAGCTCATTATGCCTTTGCCTTGCAGGTTTAAAAAAAAAAAAGAATTTTGGGGTATACAACCGCTTTAAGGAGATATTTCTTGCACCTACAGCTAAGCCTTAATCTAGGCTTACCTGTAGGGCCAAGTGGTCTTTAAGGGGTTACAACCACTTTAAAGACTGCTTACAGTGCCACTTTTTGTTTGTTCTTTGATATTCTGCACAGGTTTCGTTTTTAACTTAAGGATAACAAGTTTAAGGATAACCCAACCCATGTTTTTAGAGTGTACTTAACAACCTAGCAAAATGTATATATTTAACATACATATTGAATAAAAAGAAATTCCTAGAAATTATAGGAGCTAAATAGTATAGCACATTTTAAATTGTACTTGAAATGTACTACATTTATGGTTTTAAAATAAAATAATGAATTAGTAAAACGAAATTATATTTTTTTTCTGTTTTGTTTTACTCTTTGTACAGTATATACTGTATATTACATTTTTTTTATCATTTTAACTGTAGAGCTGTGAATGCTCTGGTTATATGCCTGCCAGCAGAAGCACAGAATTAGAGCTGCTCTGTTTTACAAAGTGTGAATCTGTGACTCCTATTAAAATGGAAATATTCAAAGCATGCAGACGTCTGTAACTGTCTGTTCCAAGGACATGTTAATGCATTTGAGAGGATATTATAGCTTAACACAGAAAAGAGGTCCTAGTGGCAAAATATAAGGCTGCTTAACAGAATTACAGGAAGAACTGTTGCTCACATTGCTGTTACACTATCTAAGGAAGAGCTTTAGGATAGGAATGGAACATATATGCAAAGCTACATATTTGGCATGGACAGCTATTCGATAATACTCCTTATTACATAATATTTAGCATAGCCCTTTCAAAATACCCTGACATTATGAAATAAAAAATAATATTCATTTTAAATAGTACACATATAATAAAATTATATAAATGAGATTAGTGTTAGTTCATACTTCTACAAAATTGTACTGTGCAGTCAATTGGCTCCACTGTAGTCCCCCTACCCCTGTTGCAGTTGCCCAGAGCTCATCTGCTTCTGTGAAAGGCTGAAGGAAAGCATACTGCACATGTGCTGGATTGTGAAAAGGGAGATCACTTGTGCCTCTGATGGCAGGGGTGCTTTAAATGGTGAAGGCATCCCAGCTTCTATGCCAGGGTGGGTTGGATTGGTCAAAATGGTAGATTTTTGACTGGGATTTAGGGAAGCAGAGCTTGGCCTACAGGTTTGTCATGTAAACTAAGCTCAATTTGTTATTTAATCATTTAGGATTACAGTGTTGAATACAGCAGTATTAAACCCAAAAGCAAACATTTATTATATTGCAGCTTACCAACTTTTGCCTCGTACACACGAACGGTCAATCCGATGAGAACGGTCTGATGGACCGTTTTCATCAGACCAAACCGATCGTGTGTGGGCCCCATCGGTTATTTATCCATCGGTTAAAAAATTTGAAACTTGTTTTAAAATTAACCGATGGATACCTAACCGATAAAAAAAAAACACTCGTTTGTAGGCACGTCCATCGGTTAAAAATCTACGCATGCTCAGAAATAAGTCGACGCATGCTTGGAAGCATTGAACTTCATTTTTTTCAGCACGTCGTTGTGTTTTATGTCACCGCGTTCTGACACGATCGTTTTTTTAACTGATGGTGTGTAGGCACGACTGATCATCAGTCAGCTTTATTGGTTAACTGATGGAAAAATCCATCAGACCGTTCTCATCGGATTGACCGATCGTGTGTACAGGGCATTAGATGTGATGGTTGTATTAATTTCCTTTTTTAGATGTTCTTTCTTCTTTTTTCATCTGGTGACCCAGCCAGCAAGTCTGTTGTTTTTCACAAGCTCAAGCTCTCCACCAGAATATATCAGTTTACATGGATGAGACAAACCACTTAACTCTGGTAGGGATGATTAAAATGATCAGCTTTTATTTATTCATGAAAACCTTTATTCAAAAAGTAAAAACAGTTTGTTATAACTGATTATGAAGTTTGAGCTAAAACTTGGCTTCAATTTGTTAGTTATTAAATCTGTTAGTAGATCCAACACTAATGTCGCGTACAGACGCTCGGACATTCTGACAACAAAACCGTGGATTTTTTTCCGACGGATGTTGGCTCAAACTTGTCTTGCATACACACGGTCACACAAATTTTGTCAGAAATTCCGAACGGCAAGAAGGCGGTCATGTACAACACGTACGACGGCACTATTAAAGAGAAGTTCAATACCAGTTATGTTAGTAGAGGTTTGGTGAGAGACGATTCGCGCTTTTCAGCCTTGTGCTTTTCAGTGCGTTACAGCGTGACGAATGTGCTATTTCCATTACAAACGCTAGTTTTACCAGACCGAGAGCTTCCATCTCGTACTTGATTCAGAGCATGCGTGGAATTTTGTGCGTCGGAATTGTCCACACATGATCGGAATTTCCGAGAACATATTTTGTTGTCTGAAAATTTGAGAACCAGCTCTCAAATTTTTGTTGTCGGAAATTACGACAGAAAATGTCCGATGGAGCCTACACACGGTCGGAATTTCCAACAACGAGCTCCCATCGAACGTTTGTTGTCAGAAATTCTGAGCGTGTGTATGCGGCATAAGACTCCCCCCCCCCCGACTGACAGTGCTGTGCCTCTTATACTCATTCCTCCAGAGTTGTGTCTCATTAATACTGAAGGTGTGTTACTGGTCACAGATCTCCAGGTATAAACAGGGCCTTCCAATGCAAACATGTGCCCACCAATGCAGCCTCACTTGTGCCCATAATTGCAGCCTCACCTATGCTCACCATTGCAGTCTCACCTGTGCCCACCATTGCAGTCTCACCTGTGCCCATCATTTCAGCATGACCTATGCCCATCATTGCAGCCTGACCTGTGCCCACCATTGCAGCCTCACCTGTGGCCATCATTGCAGCGTGACCTGTGCCCACCATTGCAGCCTCATCTGTCTCCACCATTGCAGCGTGACCTGTGCCCACCATTGCAGTGTGACCAGTGCCCACCATTGCAGCCTCACCTGTGACCACTATTGCAGCTTCACCTTCGACCACCATTGCAGCCTCACCTGTGCCCATCATTGCAGCCTCATCTTTGTCCATGATTGTGCAGAGGAAGAGAAGGGGCGGCCAGATCATCACAGGGGAAGAGAGCATGGAGGAAGAGAATTGACGACCAGATCACAGAGTGGGCATAGTCCGCTGTAACAGCTTACATTTGAATTGCCTCCGCTCGCCGTCACACACAGCCCCACCTCCGGTCCCGGTGCCTGTGATAGACAGATCACATCCCTTCTGGTCAGAAGGCAGGGCTGTGTGTAACGGCAATTCCAATGTAAGCTGTTACAGCAGGCTATCCTCGATCTGTGACCTGGCCGGCAATCCTCTTCCTTCACTCTCTCTTACCCTGGAGCAATCACTGGGAGAATGGCTCCCATTCAACCCTGTATGTCAGCGGTGCTCGCCCCTTGCCTCCGAGAAAGCCCACGCTCGCCAGCCCTCATTTTCTACTTGCAAAATGCGAGTAGGCGAGTGGAAAATTTGAGGGATGCTGTAATATATACAATTTTTGGTTTCGGTTTAATACTGCTTTAAGCCATACGACCCTACAAGCTGTAGCAATGTCGAACAACCAAGAGAATCTATGGCAGCCTTGCTGACAGAGTAAGCCACTAATTTCTACTTGTTTAATGTTTTTACATTTTGTTCTACATCTTTTTTGTGATTTCAATGGTGTCTCAATATTATCTGACCAGACCTAAACTGCTATCTGAGGTAAGTGTGAATACCAGTTTGTAGGTTCATCTGAAAGTTTGATAGATCTACAATCTCAGATTAATCACTAATCACAGACATGCCTCAAAACTATTGTCATTTAACATTCCAGTCTTCTGGTTTTAAAACACACCTAAAAACATAAAAAAAGAAAGAAAACTGTAGTCAATTGCACCTGTTCTTGCAGATTAAGCAGGGAAAAAAATGGAATCACTCAATTCTGAGGAAAATATTATGGAATCATGAAAAAAAAACATAAAAAAAATACTACAGTACACTAGTACTTTGTTGAACCACCTCTGGCTTTTATAACAGCTTGCATTCTCTGAGGCATGGGTTTAACTATCGACAAAAAGTATTCTTCATCAATCCGACTGAGGTCCGGCTATTTACAAACCATGCAATTTACATATATGTCTTTCTTGAAGCATGTTTTCTGTCTTTTTTTCCTATGGCAAGATGCATTATCATCCTGAAAAATTATGTCATCATAACCAAACATCCTTTCAATTGATGGAATAGGAAACATGTCCAAAACCTCAATATAAACTTGTGCATTTATTGAAGATTTAATGTCATCCCCCCCGTACCCTTACCTGACATGCAGTCCCATATCATCAATGATTGTGGAAATGTGTATGTTTTCTTCAGCAGTCGCCATCATACATTTTATTGGAACGGCACAAAACAAAAGTTCCAGCATCATCACCCTGCACAATGCAGATTGGTGATTCATCACTTTAATATCACCTTTCATCCAATCATCCACAGTCCATGATTGGTTTTCTTTAGCCCACCTTGTTTTTTTCTGTTTAGGTGTTACTAAAAGTTTTTGTTTGGCTTTTCTGTATGTAAATCCCATTTCCTTTAGGTGATGTCTTATGCCGCGTACACACGATCGGTCAAACCGATGAGAGCGGTCTGATGGACCATTTTCATCGGACCAAACCGATCGTGTGTGGGCCCCATCGGTTATTTATCCATAGGTTAAAAAAAAGCAATCTTATTTTAAATGTAACCTATGGATTCCTAACCGAAAGTAAAAAAAAAAAAATGTTTGTAGGCACGTCCATCGGTTAAAAATCCACGCATGTGCAGAATCAAGTCGACGCATGCTTGGAAGCATTGAACTTCATTTTTTTCAGCACGTCGTTGTGTTTTAAGTCACTGCGTTCTGACACAATCGTTTTTTTAACCGATGGTGTGTAGGCATGACAAACCATCAGCAAGCATCATCGGTTAACCAATGAAAACGGTCCATCAGACCATTCTCATCGGATGGACCGATCGTGTGTACGCGGCATTACAGTTCAGTCACAGACATTGACTCCAATACATATTTCTTCCTCCCAAGAGGTATAATTCAGAAATACAATTATTAATGGATGACTTTTTCTACATTGTTTTGCACTCTTCAACAACTATATGATTCATTTATCTTATTCGTTGAAAATGGCTTATGTTTTTCTTGAAAAAATACAAGTTGCTCTTTGCAGGAGCAGGATCTGTATCAGGCCATTCCATCATTTGTTTTACAGTTGTAGGTATGTACTAGAGAAGAATCAATTATTTTTATGAACTCCTTTAAATCATCTTTTGAGTCTGATGGAGTTTGCTACCTTCATTGCAACCCCTGAAAGTTTAAGGAGCCCATAGATGAGTCAGTTCTGTTTTTTTCTCAACCAATGTATTGAACAAAAGAAACTGAACTGATTTCCACACACCACATAAGCTACTGTATTCTCAGAGTGGGGAGACTTTCCATCAGAATAAACTGATCAGAATGGCAGGCTATAGCCTGCAGCAATGATTGAGCAAAAAAAATTTTAACAAGTCAATTGTACAGAAGTCGATTGCTAAATGAAATTCTGTACATCCTTACTGCCCATACATGGATTAAAAATCAGCCTGTCTCTGCTGAACTGACCAAATTTTTTATGTATGGTTAGCTTTAGGGAGAAAAAAGGTGAAGGAATTAAGCCCAGTAGCTGAAATCATTATAAGTTGGTGCTGGTACCTAAGATAATAAGACTAAAATTAATTCTTAAACAGATGTCTGATCATATCCATGACCTATGTATTATTAGATTCTCTCTCCCTCAGGACCTATAATTGATTGTACAAACTGATTTTTCCTGAAGGGTCATCTTGCCACATACCAAGCATTGCTGCACTGATTGTTGACCATGTTTCTGAAAATGTGAAGGATGTCTTCTGCTGGAGTTGTGGAGAGATCACAATGATAGAGTCATCCTGACCAAGACCTTCTTCTAGAATGATGGGAAGGACAGACGATGAAGAGAAGAGCTATAAAGTGAAATCTGCTCTATATTAAAATATTATTGTGCAAGCGCTCTTTTTGTTTTAAAAATATCTTTAATAGTTACAAATCATTACCTATGATCAGATGATGGGTCTGTTTTAACATTATGCATATTGGATATACAGAAAGCAGCAGACCAAAGCTGTAGCAAAAATAATATTGAAATAATAGCACCAAAGAAAATATAAAATATGTAAATAAGGACACCAAGGTGAGGGTCTAATTTTGTCCAACACAAATAAAAATGACTTCAGTAACCTTTAGGGGCCATTTTAGGCCCATTGTGTCACACATCACCATAATTTTACCTTCTCTATTTACTTTCATACCTTCCTTAAAAATGCTAAAATTTTACCAAAATACTAGATTTTGAAAGAAATGTCAGCATAATAAAAACACAGCTATGCTCACCACTACTAGCATATGCAAAATCAACTTAGAGAGCTGTGATGTTAAGCCCTGTACACACGATCGAATATCTGATGGAATCTAATCCGATGGATTTTTTCATCGGATATCCGATGAAGCTGACTTTCATCAGTCTTGCCTACACACCATCGGTTAAAAATCCGATCGTGTCCAACGCGGGGACGTAAAACACTACGACGTGCTGAGAAAAATGAAGTTCAATGCTTCCGAGCATGCGTCCACTTGATTCTGAGCATGCATGGATTTTTGACCAATGGATTTCCCCACAGACGATCGTTTTTTTCTATAGTTTTTTTAACCATAAGAAAATTTTTAAACAGGTTCTATTTTTTTTCACCGATGGATAAAAAAACGTTTTCATCAGACGAACCGATCGTGTGTACAGGGCTTTAAAGTTTAGTGTAAAAATTATTAAAAACAATGCATAGATTGGAAAAACAATGTGGAAATAGGGCAAAATGTGGTGAAAATGTTTCTCCTATAAATCAGCGCTTTCTAAGTTTCCTGGCATTAGAGAGAATAGGTTTTGGCATATTTAGGACTTGTGTGCAGAAGTTTTATTAAATAATTGTATTTTTTTGCTCCTGGTGTGGTTGTGAAGAAATTTGGACTTCATGGACAAGCATTCACCTGTGTTTATTGATGCAATTGCTATGTGTTTCTTTTTGATCAATAGCACATGTAATGCTCTGCTGAATGTCAATTACTTTCCCACCCAAACAAATCAATGTGAATGCAAACAAGAGCAAGATAGAGGCAGATCAAACAGCTCAAAAGCAACTCAAAATGATCTCAAATTTATCTCAAACACAAGCCACATATTTCATGAAAGTACATGTGTGCTTGACTTCAGAGTTTTTTTCCCTATGCACAAAAATCTTTAAAAATATGTTTATAAGCTTTCATGGAAACAACTTTATCTAAAGAGGAACTCGATAATTTTGAAGATTCATGGGACAGCAAGCAGGAAATAAATAAAACCTTAACTTAAATAAATAAGAAGCAGACAAGTGCTGGATTATAAAGGCCACAGTTGTTTATTATTGGTTTCAAACAATATAAATAATTCATCCAAATCTAAAATCAGAATATAAGCTTTAAGCAAACCTAGCCACTACGGCTCAGGCTGCATATACTAAATTCATAACTTTAATAAACTTTAATCATCATAAATGCAAATAAATATATTAATAAATAATTTTACATGTCACACCTACCAGTCCTGCTTTTTTATTTTTAATTAAACAAAGGTGACACCACCACATAATAACAGCCGGGGCAAAAAAAATTTTAAAAGGGGGGGGGGGGTGACGATACACCAACAGTCTTCCTCCATGCTATGTAAATAGTTTTCTGACATCATCACATACACTACAGGATCAATAGTCTTGCATTCTACATGAGGATGGTAAGGGCCTACCCACAACCTGTAAATATTAGAACTTTTTCCTCTACCATTTAGTCTTAATAGGCATTTAAGCCTTAAAGTGCGGGAGGTCATGCTGCAAGAGTGGTTTTGTTTTAATCCCATAGTTCAACTATAACATCCCCTTCTAACTTTTTTTTTTTTTTACGTTGAACATATGTTTTTATTGATCAAAGGGTGCATACATGTTAAGTATACTTTGCATAGAAACTTGGTAACTGAAACAGTAAAGTGATACATTAGGTAGGAAAGGTAACAGGTGCATTGTCATTGTCGTGGGCACGCTCTATAAGAATACATTGTACACCCAAAGACTACCTAGACATGTCTGAATATTCATTTGCAACAGATATAGTTTTGTTATGCACAGGTATCAGACTCTTTAAGCCAGCGGTCCCATATCTTATCATATTTGTTTTATATCTATTATATATCTATATCTATTGATATACTGTATATACATTTCTTTTATGGCAGGGTATTATTCACTTCTACTGTATTTTCCATTCTACTATTTTGGGAGGTGTTTTTAGCAATAATTTTTCTGGCTGAGAACAATGTAGAAATATTTTTGTATACTTATCTATTGTATCCGATAACATCCCGGGAAGGCATTGTTTGGGGTCTAATGCTAAGGGTGAGCCCATTTTGTCATGTACAAATGTCACGATTTGTGACCCTGTATCCTAGGACATGCCCAGATTAGATGGAAAAAAGTACCTGTCTCCTGTCCACACATCAAACAAGTTGTAGACTGGTACCCCGAGACGAAGTGATTTCTCACGAAACGCGTCGGGTGGAGTGAGTGACGTGTGGACGCCATCCCCTTCATTTCTCCAACGAGTGGCTTTTGTTCCTGATACGTCCGGCCGGCGTTACAGGCCAACTGCTTGGTTTATCAACCCAAATGTGAGTTGTATACCTGTTTTTACTTTATTTTAAATAAATTCACCCGGATTTTATGCTATGTGGAGCCTGTTTTGTGTTTTTTCATCATTGAGCACGGCATGGTCCCAGCGCAAGTGGTGAACTTTCTGCGGATTTGACATCTATGGTGGAAAGACATGTTGATAGTGGTCCGGCAGGACCTAGATTTCTGGTAAGCAGCTGTGTGATCGGTGGTGGATTCACGTTTAATGCTACAACCAGCGTCTTTAAAGCTCTCACGGGTGTTTTCATTTTCACTTGGACTCATCACATTCATCTCTAAATTGAATTTTATGGACTTTATTCACTTATTTGTGGTTCTTCAATCTCAATTTATTTAATAATTTGTCACGCCTTCGTGGCAATTCTCACTATATTGCATTGCTCAGTAGGGCCAGGTGGCTTTGGGCCCTCTGATCACATGGGATTACTTTAATGGTGTATAAATTCAGATTGTTAATCTAAGAATTTTTTAGCACATGCACCTCAGTACACGTTCAATATGTTTGATTAACATATGTTCATTTTTTGGTTTAGCGCAATTAATCTTCCTTTTTTATATACTTACTTTGTTTATACACAATTTAATTGCTGCTTATTAATCCTAAACTCTCTACCTTAGCGCAGTTGTTCCCAAAATAATTAAGTTGTAGACTGGGTATGTTTGTATCTTGCTACTCTGAGGCCTCGTACACACGACCGAGCATGTCTGCTGAAACTGGTCCGTGGACCAGTTTCCGCGGACATGTCCGACCGTGTGTAGGGCCTACCGGACCAGATTCCTGGCCGAGCGGACAGGTTTCCAGCGGACAAAAGTTTCTTAGCATGCTAAGAAACTTGTCCGCTGGAACCATGTCCGTCGGACATGTCCAATGGTCAGTATGACTCATCGGACATGTCTGCTGGTTATGACGTATAACCAGCGGCCCGAAATCCGGCGCATGCGTCAAATTGATTCGACGCATGCGTGGAAGCATTGAACTTCCGCGTCAGAGAATGTCGGTGTTGTATACGTCACCGCGTTCTCTGTCCGCGGGGATTTTGGTCTGATGGTGTGTACAACCATCAGACCAAAACCTCCCAGCAGACATGTCCGATGAAAACGGTCCGCGGACCGTTTTCATCGGACATGTCTGGCCGTGTGTACAGGGCCTGAGAGGTGTGAGGTACGCCCTATGTAGAATATAAAGTTGCGAAAGTCAATCGGATAGCTTAGGAGACACTACTTTACAGGACCCCAATGCCTCGCCCCGCTCCTCGTCCTCTATTGGCCCCACCTCCCTCTCCCATCTGGGTTTCAGATCGTACGCTATTTTAGAAGAAATGGGGGTGGAAAGCATATTGTAAAATGCTGAGATCAGCTTGCGGGGGTCCATGCTTTTAATCACTGCCATAGTTACATTGGGCGTGGGGTTCAGGACAGAGTCAGGAAATTGCGATTGTGTCGTTGCAAAAAAAAAACAAAAAAACATTCGATTTTGAAGTGTAAATTCTTCTCTGAGGGAATCAAAGGTTTTCAGACGTCCATTTTCTAGGAGGCGGTGGAGATAAAATACCCCTCGTGTGGACCATGTACTTATATCCTGAATTTTAGTGAACTCGGGGAGATTCATATTATGCCATAGCAGAGTGTAGTCGTTGTATTGTGGAGTACCGAGTGTGGAGGAGGCCCATGTTTTCCTGTAGTTATATAACCTATTTGTCCCCTGTTTCACCCCTTCTGAGCACCGATGTTATTGCATATATCGAGTCTTTGGTATGTTGTGCCCATTTTGGACATAAGAAGGTGAGGAATCTCTCTCTGTCTGTCTTATCCAAGTGAAACAGCTGTGACAGTTGTGATACAATATAGTATAAATTGAAGTCAGGGAGAGCTGTACCGCCAAGATCAGATAGGTTCTTGAGAGTTTGCCATGCTAATTTGTGTCTATTGGCCCCCCACACAAAGGGCTTAAGAAGGGCCTCTATAAATTTGAAATGTTTCAAGAGTATATAGACTGGGGTATGCCACAAAACATACAGTATCTTAGGGAGTAATACAATTGTTATTACATTTATGCGGCCCCAGGTACCAAGTGGAAGTATGGACCAGTTCCTTACTTTGGTTTTAATGAGGGAGATAAGTGGTTCTATATTGAGGGAAATATAGTCTGCTGGGGACCTAGATATATTAACACCTAGGTATTTAATGACATTAACTCTATGCAGTGGCCATCTGGTTTGGGATTCCGGGGGTGGGAAGCTATCAATGGGAAGGATTTGGCACTTGTCCCAATTGATTTTCAATCCTGAACATATCCCAAATTTTTAGATTGTGCAGTATGCAGTATGTAGTATGGGCCTGAATCTGCTAGATATAGCAACGTATCATCGGCATGATTTTTTCAGTTAGGGATCCCAATCGCAAACCCCTAATCGCAAGAGGTTCTGCTGCAAGAGCATATAACCGTGGGGATAGAGGGCAACACTGTCTCGTGCCTCTACTGAGGTCAAACATTCGAGACAGCCACCCGTTGGCTACCACCTTGGCTGGGGGTGCCTGATATAGTAATTGAACCCACTAAATGTATTTCCAGAGATATTTCCACTCCACCGAGTCAAAAGCTTTTGCTGTGTCCAAAGTCACCACGACTCGGGACCCAACCTCCTCATGCGTGGCTTTTAAATTTATATATAATTTCCTAAGATTAAACAATGTATTATGGCCGGGCATGAAACCCGCTTGGTCTATGTGTATTAGGGACAAGATGACCTGATTGAGCCTGATGGACAGGCTAATATTTTGATGTCAACCTGTAAAAGGGATATGGGGTGGTCCGATTCTGGGTATCCTGGATCCTTTCCAGGTTTGAAAATTAGCACTATCTTCGCCTCTGTCATGGATGGAGGTAGTATACCAGACTCAAAAAGATGATTGTATAAAGTCAGTATTTAGGGATTAGAGTTTCACTAAATTGGGAATAGATTGGGAAGTTTCACTAAATTGGGAATAGAACTCAATGGGGAGACCGACCGACCCTAGAGATTTAAACCTGGCAAAGCTAGCGATTGCCGCTGTGATTTCATTTGTGGTGAGGGGTGCCTCCAAAAGTTCCACCTGTTCCCTGGTCAGTTGTGGGAAAGAGATCCCCTCTAGAAAGAAAGACATCAATTCTGTCTCGGTAGGGGCTGTCGTTTTGTCACCCCCTTCTAACTTTTAAAGGCTAAGTTGACCTTTGGGAACATGTTACATTTTCCACCAGTTTTTAAGGTGGAACATATAACATGTTCTGACTGCTGCAGCTGCTGCCTGATCTCGCACTCCCTCTGACAGAAGTATGGGGAGAAATTCCCCCTATTAACTGTCACCTTTATAAAACAGAGCAGCTGTGCAGAGCTCCACCCAGAACAGCCTCTTTGTTCATTCACAGAGTTCTGTGTATGAATGAGCTACAAGTCCTAACAGCCTATGTGACCGTTGGCTTGTAGTTCTCTATGATGTTGCTGAGTGCTGTGGTAGTTCATTGAGTCTTCCTGTCAGTGTAAAACTTATTTGCAGTATAATGTATGGACAGATAGCTCAAACTGAGAGATGGCAATCAGCATGGCATCTGCTGATTGCTGGTGCAATGCTTTCCAGGTTCCTAAAAAAAAAAAATAGTAAATGAACCCTTTTTTTACCTGCAAAACAATGTGCCTTTATTATTTATTTTTAAAAAAGTGAACTTATCCTTAAATACTGGCCCAGATTCAGATAAATTTGCGTATCTTTTGGCGGGCGTAACGTATCTCAGATGCGGTACGCCGCCGTAACTTAGGGCGCAAGTTCCGTATGCAGAAAGAACTTACGCCCTAAGTTACGGCGGTGTAATGTCTGTGATCCGGCGTAAGCCCGCCTAATTCAAATGGGGATGATGTGAGCGTGTTTTATTTAAATGAATGGTGACCCCGTGTATTTTACGTTTTTTACCAGCGGAGCATGCGCCATTTGTGAAAAAATCCCAGTGCGCATGCTTGAAATTACGCCGCAAATCGTCATTGCTTTAGACGTGAACGTAACTTACGTACAGCCCTATTCGTGAACGACTTACGCAAACGACGTAAACTTTTCAAAACTCGACGCGGGAACGACGTCCATACTTAACACAGGATACCCCTCATATAGCAGGGGTAACTTTACGCCGGAAAACGCCTAAGGTAAACTACGTGAAAAAATGCGCCGGGCGGACGTACGTTTCTGAATCAGCGTATCTATCTAATTAGCAAATTCATTGCGTAAATATACAGAAGCGCCACCTAGCGGCCAGTGTAAATATGCAGCATAAGATACGACGGTGTAAGACACTTACGCCGGTCGGATCTTATGGAAATCTATGCGTAACTGATTCTATGAATCAGTCGCATAGTTACGACCCCGCACACTCAGAGATACGACGGCATATCCGGAGATACGCCATTGTATCTCCTTTCTGAATCCGGGCCTCTGACTTTAATTTCAGCTTATAACTAACCATCATTACATAGGAAATAAATGCCCAACAAGCTGTCATAAGTGATTATAAATATCTTTCATGCTTTAGTGGCTGCTTTTTCATTTTTAATGTTTAATAATACAGTAACAGTGAACAAATGTCAAATCTATTTTCTTACCAAATTGGATGCATAACCTTGATACTGGACAAACACTACCTTGATTACCATGAACTTCAATGCCTTTGTACGTTTTCCATAACCTCTTTCTAAGTAGAAAAATAATATAAGGTTTTAGCTTAGTTGTCAATTTTTCTAAGTTTACTTCCATACATTTACTGTATGTTATCAGTTCAGTCTTGCTTTCACAATGTAAAAGTACTTCAATACTGGACAGCACCCAGCCAAGGTGCTTTGAACCTGCAGATTTATCCAAGTGTGAAACTTTTGAATAAAAAAATAAAGGATACAACTATTTATGTTATGTCTAATGCCGCGTACACACGATCGGTTTGTCTGATGAAAACGGTCTGATGGACCGTTTTCATCAGACTTACCGATCGTTTGTGGGCCCCATCGGTTATTTAAAACTAGGAACTTGTTTTAAAATTATCTGATGGTTAACTAACCGATAGAAAAAAACAATTGTCTGTGGGCACGTCCATCGGTTAAAAATCCACGCATGCTCAGAATCAAGTCGACGCATGCTCAGAATCAAGTCGACGCATGCTTGGAAGCATTGAACTTCATTTTGCTCAGCACGTTGTTGTGTTTTACGTCACCGCGTTCTGTCACAATCGTTTTTTTTAACTGATAGTGTGTAGGCAAGACTGATGAAAGTCAGCTTCATCGGATATCTGATGAAAAAATCCATCAGACCGTTTTCATTGGATGAACCGATCGTGTGTACAGGGCATAAGTGTTTGCATTTTCCTGCAAGCTGCTAGATGTGCATCTCAGACATGGGACAGTCTATCTTCATACTATCTTCATCCCTCATAATTTAGTAGTTGAATTGTCTCACAGATAATGATGTTACCTCTCACAAATTTACTATAAATCACTATTTCTTCTCTATTTGTAACTTTGATAGTTTTAAAACAGCTTATGCTGTAAATTGTAAATGATTATATTCAAATATGCTAGCAATATTATGAATGAGTTCCTGGTATGCTGTTTATTTTATATCTCTTTACAACGTCATATGTTTAGAAACATCTGCATTATAAAGAGCTGGTGCTGACATTTCTGTTCTTATATGAAACATTATTGTATTTGTCTTCAAATAATAGATAGCCCAGGTAATGCTTCCTCATGCTTTTGTGTGACATAAAATTGCCACTGCTATGCCATTACTTACAGAAAATCACTGTAACGTGTTATGTGGGCTCCTGTGACCTACACATAATTGTATATTCGACATTGTAATGTGATTGATAAAAGGTCTCACAGATTTGTATATTAGTAATTTACTTTAGTTACAAGCCCTTAGTAATATGTTAGTAGTGTAACAGAGTGCCACTTGACTCACCATGCTCAGATGGTGGGGTACAATCTCATGACTCCTTTTTTCCACAATCCCCTGGGTTCTCACAAGCCACTGAGCTCATGGACACACCCAGGGAATGTAGTTTTCCTATTACTCAATTTCTGCAACTCAGAAAGGCCACACTCGATGAGGCAAAGGTGGCAGGGCATATGATCTTTAGCCAGGTGTACAGTCCTCCACTGTTGCATGCAGGCATATGGATAAAAAAGGACCCAGCCACTGCTAGGAACACTGCTCCAATTTAGTACCGTGCTTCAATTGGGGTGGACCTGCATCTTCAGGCTTTTGTCTGTAACTCCATCCCTGATATCACTTCAATTTTCACCTGTGTACCAAGACCTACCCTGGATTTCATTGTGAGAGATGCTGTCATAGACGCTTAGCACAGCTAGTTGTTTATGTACTGTACTGTTTACTTAAGTAGTGTTAATTGTCTATCATCTGTGACTACTAAAGATGGGCCAAGGGCCAAGATGTACCAAGACCTACCCTGGATTTCATTGTGAGAGATGTTGTCACAGAAGCTTAGCACAGTTAGTTGTTTATGTACTGTACTGTTTACTCAAGTATTGTTAATTCTCTAGTATCTGTGGCTACAAGAGATGGGCCGAACATTCCCCGTTCAGTTCGCACCAGAATACCCAAAAGGAGAAAAGGTTCTTTTTTTTGAATCAAAAAGGTTTTTATTGCTCACAAAAAAAAAAACATACATACAGTAAAAGAATGACATTCTACACAGTACTTTTAAATTGACTCATCAGCAAAATCATAGGTCAGACATCAAAAAATACCTCTTACAATCATTGCACATAGTCATTATACCGTTCCAACCGCCTGGACACACCACCCTGGGCCCCTCACCCCTCCTGACCGTCCGCCCACCCACCCCTCCTGCAGCCCTCCAAATAATCAAACAGGGGACCCTACAGTTTATCCTCAACTTCCTACCTTCCACCCAGTAGCCTTTCCTGTACCAGCTCTAGGGGGCTCAGCCCAGGTGTCGCGAGCCATGGATCCCATAATTTAAGAAATTTCCCTGCGGTCCCTCTATGCTGGTATATGTATTTTTCCATCGACATTGTTCTGCCCACATGCTGTACCCAGGTCCTAACCGAAGGGGGCTCCCTCGACTTCCAGTGTATAAGAATGAGTTTTCTCGCCTGGAACAATGCCCTGGCGAATGCCGCTCTAGTACCTTCCTCCGCTATTGCCCCCTCCAGAACACCCAACAGGCAACAAAGTGGATCCAGTGGGACATTGGTCTGGAACACTGAATTCAGTGTAGCCAGAACCTCCGTCCAGTACCTATGCAGCTTGGGGCAGCGCCAGAGCAGGTGGATCAGATCACCCTGTGCCGCCCTGCACCGTCCGCACAGCGGGTCTGGAGCCCGACCCATTCTAAAAAGCTTTGCCGGGGTGTAATGCACCTTAAGTAGTATATAGAGTTGGGAGACCCTTTGTGACACATTCAATGAACAGGTGTTCACGGCCTGTAGCGCCTCTTCCCACAGTTCCCCCTCAATGGGCCCCAAATCTGCCTCCCACTGTTCTGCCACCCTCATAGGATGTCCTTCCAAAAATAACGACAGGAGCATAGTATAGCATTGTGAAATCATGCCCCTGGTGTCCTGCGCGGAGCACAGTACCCGGAAAACCGGCGTGGGGGACCGAACCCACTCCACCGCTGTCCCCTGGGCCCTTACCGCATGCTGCAGCTGAAGATAGAAGAATTGCATAGTGTGCGGCAGGTTAAATCTAGAGCGGAGCTCACTAAAGGGGAGTAGGCCCCCCCTCCCAAAGACATGTTTAAGATGCGTGACCCCAAAGGAGCTCCACCTCTGTCCCTGGTCAAGTTTAGCGAGCTCCTCATAGGAGTTGTTCCCCCATAGGGGGCTAAACTCTGTGTACCCCTCCACATTTTGGAGTTGCCTAACTTTATTCCATATCTTCTGAACAAGAGCATATGTAGGCATACGTTTATTAGGTTTTTGAAATTTGCGAGCTTCCAGTCCCTCAGGTATCGTCGCTACCCCTGTGTCGTGCAGCATCAATCTGGCCGCCGAGGCCTCGGGCAATGGGCCCATGGCCCCTATTAAGTGTTGGAGCTGAGCCGCCAAGTAATATATCCATGGGTTAGGTAAGGCGAGACCCCCCCCCCTCCTTTGGGCGCTGCAATTGTTCCAGCCTTATCCTAGGGGTTTTGGTGTGCCACAACAGCTGTCTAAAGAGAGAGTTAATTACGCGGAATATTTTAAGGGTAATTACCACAGGCGTGTTATGGAGAAGATATAACAGTTGCGGCATCAGTATCATTTTAATGAGGTTGGTCTTTCCCGCTAGGGACATTTTAAGTTTGTTCCAAATTTGAATTTTATCCCTGAATCTAGACAGCAGGGGGTACATATTCAGTTTGCAGAAATCCGTTATAGTGGGGGAGATCCAAATCCCCAGGTACTTAAAAGAGGACACCACGGGCACAGGACACGAAGGGCTACTCCCCATCGAGGGCGTCTCATCTAGGAACATCAGGGCCGACTTGTTCCAATTAATTGTAAGACCCGAAAAGTGGCCAAATTCAGTAATAATGGACATAACCTGCTGCAAGGATCCCTCCGTATCCTCTAAAAAGAGGAGCATGTCGTCGGCGTACAGCATGATTTTCTCATGCATGTCGCCGTATCTGAACCCCCGAACCGCCTCGCAGTCCCTAACCAGGGCCGCAAGGGGCTCGATAGCCAAGGCAAAGAGCAGGGGGGACAGGGGACATCCCTGTCTGGTCCCCCTGCCCAGATCAAAGGCGTGGGACATCCTATCAGCCATACGTATGGCCGCCCTAGGCGTAGCATATAAAAGCTTGACCCATCTCAGGAACCTAGGGCCAAAGCCAAACTTAGTCAGTACCGCCCATAGGTACCGCCAACCAACACTGTCGAAGGCCTTATTGGCATCAAGCGACAACAGTGCTCTATTGCCGGCGGAAACCGAGGGGGTCTGCATGTTCAGGTATAACCGTCGGAGGTTCGTCGCCGTGGATTTACGTGGCATGAATCCCGCCTGGTCGGAGTGAATAATGGACAGAATTATTTTGTTCACTCGCAGGGCCAGTACTTTCGCTAGAATTTTAACGTCGCTTTGGAGGAGAGAGATAGGTCTATACGACCCGGGATCCAAAGGATCCTTACCCGCTTTTAGTAATAGAACTATGTTCGCTCGTGTCATAGACGGAGGCAAGACACCCGAGTCAAACGAGGCGTTAAACACCTCAAGTAACTTGGGCAACATCACCTCCCCATACTGGGTATACACCTCCATGGGTATTCCATCGTCCCCCGGGGCTTTACATGTGGGGAAGGAGGCAGCAGCCTCCCTCACTTCTTCCAGAGTAAGCGGCTTCTCCAACTCGGTCCTCGCCCCTTCTTTCAGGGTCGGTAGAGCCAGCGCATCAATATAGCGCTGCAACTCCCCATCCGTGAAGTCATCTCGCGTTTTGTACAATTCAGAGTAAAAAGTGGCCAATTCAGTCAAAATCATCTCCGGTTCGTTCACCAGGCGCCCCCGCCCATCACGGATCGCTCCTATGGCGGGGGACGCCTGTTGCGACCTGGCAATTCTTGCCAACAGGCGGCCTGTTTTCTCCCCCTCCTCATAATATGCCTGCTGGGAAAAAAATCGCTTCTTCTCCGCGGCGGAGGATCTCAGCCGGTCCAGGGAGTCCTGGCCCGACATCCATGCCTCCCTCGCGGAGTCCGAGGGGTCTACCACGTACGTTAGTTCTAATTGTCTTACTTGATCCTCCACCCTTTCTAAAAGGGCTGACGAATTGTGTTTTATAGCCGCAATCTCCTCGATAAACGTTCCCCTCAGGCATGCCTTGAAGGCTTCCCAGCCTTGGGCCCGGCCTTCCCCTCCCCCATTTTCCACAAAGTATTGCTCTATCCTACGTGCGACATGTTCGTGGGAAGTGAACAGCTTGAGCCAAAAGGCGTTTAACTTCCAGGGGGCCCTGGGCATGGAAGACAACGGACGGGTAACTAGGTGGGCCACCAGAGGAGAGTGATCGGATACCCCCCTCGGAAAATACTCAACTTTAGGGACCATGTGAAGGACCTGTGGGGACCCAACACACAAATCTATACGGGACAGCGACCCATGGGTCTTGGAGAAACAAGAAAACTGTTTAGTCGCAGGGTATCTAGCTCTCCAAACGTCCTGCCACCCCACCTCCCCCAGCAATCTGCTCAAAGTAGTCCCCCTACCCCCCTGGGGTACCTGGGCCGGTGGGTGCCTATCCACCCTGGGATCGATGCAAGCATTAAAATCCCCCATAATCATTACAGGGACATCCGGCTTATCACCCAGGTAGGTCAGAAGCATCTGCAGCACCTCCCTCGAGAAAGGGGGGGGAATATACACAAAGGCTAATATCATAGTTACCGTGAATATCTTGCAATACAAAAAGACATACCTACCAAGAGTGTCGACTGCTGCATCTATTTCCTGGTAGGCCAAGGATCCATGCACCAGCACGCTCACCCCCCTGGAGTAGGAGGTGTGAGTGGAGTGATAGGCCTTGCCCACCCAGGAAAATCCCAGACACCCAACAGTGTCTTTGGTAAGGTGGGTTTCTTGAAACCCCACAATGGCAGGAAGGAACTTTTTCATACCAGAACGTATCATAGTGCGTTTCAGCGGGTCGTGCACCCCTCTCACATTCCAAGTCACTATTGGGGTGGTGGCCATGGCTGAATCAAGCAAAAATCTCTGTCCGAGACTCGAAGTCTCAGAGTCATCTTAAGCTGGCAGGGCCCCAGCCGGGGCCCTCCAGTATCCGGCAAGCAAAAGTGTGTAAATTGGTATATTCCTGTGAGCAATGTAGCATAAACTTTAAACAGAAGAGTACCAGTCGTGCATGTCCACCTTCTGGCCCCGTCCGGAGCAAAGACCGACGTCCTCCACGACCTCTCTTCGCACCGACTCATCAAACAATGTGTGCCAACGGGGCACCAAAAAGCAAATCCCGATTCCCCCAGCCGGGGGTCATTGTTGACACCAAACAGCATATAGGTGCATGCCCCCCCCTGTAGCATAAAATCCAAGAGGGGGTGTAATTCAGCTTTTGAAGCTCTCATTAGACGCTAACCAAGAAAAATCAAATAAGGTTCCGGCTTGCAGGTAACAACATAACTGGTCTGCGGCGAACCCCTCTGCCCTGTGGAAACGCACTCAGGGCCTCAGTCTCCTCTATCTTCCTCTCTGCGTCTTCTCAGGTCTTGTTCATTATGGTCCAGCCACTGCGCAGCCTCCGCGGCAGATTCAAAAAATATAGCCTGGCCTCTCACCGTGACTCGCAGCTTGGCAGGGAACAGCATGGCATAGGTAACTTGGACCCTCTGCAGACGTTTTTTAACCTCCATGAACTTAGCTCTCTTTCGTTGCACCTCCGCCGAGAAGTCCGGGTAGAATGATATCCTGGCCCCGTTATAGTGTACCGTGCCCCTTTCTCTGGCCAGCCTCAGGATTGTTTCCCTGTCCCGGTAGTTCAGAAGTCTGGCAAGCATGGATCTGGGAGGGCTGCCAGGGGGAAGGGGTCTGGGAGGTGTGCGGTGCGCCCGTTCGACCGCAAACAGTGTGGAAAAAGCCTCTTTGCCAAAGGTGTCCTGGAGCCAGGACTCAATAAAGGTAGTGGGGTCCCTACCTTCAACCTTCTCGGGTAGGCCCACTATGCGGACATTATTCCTCCTCAGGCGGTTCTCGATGTCGTCCGTTTTCGCGGAGGCCTGCGCAGATTGCTGTAATGCTGTTCTGGCGTCCCTGGTAAGGGGTGGGAGCGCGTCCTCTATCTCACTAATGCGGCCCTCCACCGCCGTGGTCCTCTCCCTAATCTTCTGGAGGTCATGACGCATAAGGGACACTGTCTCAGTGAGTTCTCCAAACTGTAGCTTCAGGCCATCCACCGAGGCAGTGACCGAAGTAGTACACTTCTGCACCGCCCGTAGTATTTCACCGAGTGTGGGCTGTGGGGCATCCTCCTGCACCTCCCCAAAGATGTCTTGCAATGCGTCTGAGGAGCTCTCAAGAGGTAGCGTGTCGTCCATGGTAGGGTCGCCATTTTGGCCCTGCACTCTCTGCGCCCAAGTCAGCAGCGGGGGGGCCGGGGAGCTAGTGGGGCCCTGCAGCTTTTGTGTATAGTATATCATATCTTTAGGGGGCTCCCTCCCCTGTTGCTTAGCCGCCTTGGATGCCTTACCGCCAGCCTCTGGGTGCTTGTCAGTGCCGCGCGCTGCCTTCAGCTGCTGAGAGACCCCAGCGCCATCTTGAAAGTCCATGGCTGCAGCAGCCGCCGCTCCCTTCTCGGGTTTACGAGCCATCCGGACCCTCGCCAGCCGGGAATCACCCTCCACTAAGGTCAGTGCGGCGTTCTGTAACGGGCAGAGCGGTTGCCTACGGCGGTACTTGCCGGTAACAGGATCGATCGAGGATCAGTAGCGGGAGCTCCGTGAAAAGCTACTGCTCACATGCCTGTCCAGGCCACGCCCCCCGGAGAAAAGGTTCTTACCCGAACTGCGAACCCTATTAATGTCTACCCGGACTTGAAAATTCAAAAGTCCCCATTTTGAAGGCGTATATGCAAGTAATTGGCCATAAAAAGGGTATTGGGGTCCCGGGACTGCCCTGGGGGACATGTATCAATGCAAAAAAAAATATTTTTAAAAAGATAGTTTTTACAGGAGCATTGATTTTAATGATGCTTAAAGTGCAACAATAAAAACTAAAGATTCATTAAAGAAAAGTGCCGTGGTGGTCCCCTAAGGCCGCGTACACACGGTCGGACAAAACCGATGAGAATGGACCGAGGTTCAGTTTCATCAGTCCAAACCGACCGTGTGTATAGCCCATCGGTCTGTTGTCCTTCGGTCCAAAATTTTAAAACATGCTTTAAAATCGAACCGATGGACCGCTGACCGATCGGGCCAAACCGATGGTTAGTACACAAAAGCAAGTCGAAGCATGCTTGGAAGCATTGAACTTCGTTTTTTTTTCAGCACGTCGTGTGTTTTACGTCACCGCGTTCTGACCCGATCGGTTTTTGAACTGATGATGTGTACACACATCAGACCATCAGGCCACTTCAGCGGTGGACCGATGAAAACGGTCCGTCGGACCATTCTAATCGGATGAACCGGTCGTGTGTACAGGGCCTAAGTCTGCCTGTAAAGTGGTGCATCTGTAGCATGTATAAAACATGTTGCATAAAAAACATTTCTAAAGAAAACAAAAGAATAAATTGACATTTACATTGCCAACAATACAATATTGTTGTAGAAAAATGTTTAAAAAAAACGATGTGGGGTCCCCTCTAATCCATACCAGGCCCTTATACAAACACTAGATCTCTGGGAACACTAGATCTCTGTATGCCATCTGTCAGAATGGGGATCCATCTTGTTTACATTCTGCCTCTGTACTTGGTGATCGCGGGTCTCCAGCAGACATCGAGTCCACTTGACCCACAGGCACGCTCCTGCAGCTTGCAGCAGGTGCAAGAGCGCGCCGGCGGGCGCCCGCCTGCAATTGCGCCTGTGACAGCTGACGTACAATGACGCCAATTCACTGCGGCAGGTGGTCGTTAACTGATTAAGGTAAAGCCATCCTCTGTGTAATCATTTGGTTATTCAACTTACATGTTACAATAGTAGCAGTATGGCAGATCAAGAATTGCCAGTGCAGCATATTTCTTACTGAATGCAATATTATGATGAAAGAATTTATAATGATGAAGATTCCTTGACAATCAGATAAGGAGACACAAAATGTGAAAAATATGTGTCAGATGTAGGATTTAACATCTTCACCCCTCCCAACATGACCTTAGACATTTCTACCATGAGCAGTTGTTTGCTGTGTTTAAATATTATAACACAAATGTAGTTACATAAAAGCGTATTGATTGGAAGAGTTGCTTGCCTTTTGTGAATTAGTTAATCAGTCTGCTGTTTTGAAATCTGTCCAGAAACCCACTGAGGAACCTTTAGTAATCCATCTGTTTAAATCTCAAATGGTTTCGCTGCTCCACTCACTTACCAGCTCTGTTGGAATGTTAGTGCTTTATGATTAAAGGATACTGTTGTTGTTTCATCCATCATCTCAGGGTTCGCTATTAATAATCCAGTTCTTTTTTTTTTTTTTTTCTCTCTCTTCTTCAAGATATTTCTTTAAAAAGCCATTTAGACATTCTGCTTGTTTTCTCAGTTTTGCTTTCCTCAGGAACACAGTTCAATTCCAAGAAAATAAATTAGAAGCGGCAAGCTTGAGGGAAACACACATACTTAATGTCTTATCTTATTGGTGTATTTTCAAAAATAATTGAAAATTAAAGCTGTGCAGAGGTCAGAGGATATGCGAATGTTTAAATAACCATCAGTATGAATCGACATATAATGAAAGTACTGCTAAAATTTGTACAGCTTTTGAAATCCAGAAGCCTACCTCTAGAAAAGCGCAGTTTACGAAGCTCCTGTGACTAAAAATATTTTAATCATATGTTTTCCAATAATTTAGCCCGGGGCTTAGTAATATAGCAGATTTGTTTTTCCATACCAGTTGAAGTAGTAAACATGTATACTGTAAACCTAAAAAAAGTTTTATGAATCACATATTTTTTTGGTGGAAGATGAACTCTTAAATCTTCAATTCCTCTTCATGTTGCTACTGACTTATTAATTTGGATAGAATAAATATAGCCAGACTGAATTCATAATATAGTAAAGTAGATGAAATTACCAGTACCATTGGTCACAATGCACAAATCAGCTTCCCATAAACCTATAAGTTAAATGACAATTTTTTTTTTCTTGAATTGTATCTTATGTTTCACAAATGTTGTGAGTATATGCATGTATTGATTGATTTATTTAATTCAGCATGTATAAGATGTCTGAGATCTCACCCCCAGCTTATCAAACCTTGGATTTCATGGCTAACTTCGTGTTCTGTAATTTTTCCCCTTTTATTTTCACAAGGTGATCTTGCCAATGACACACTTTCTTTCCCGTCTCTTTCAGAAGCAACATACACCCACCTGCAGCATTGTCTGGGAAGGGTAGTGTTAGATGGACTTGTATATTTAAATGGCCTTTACTTAAATGATCCAAACAATTTAAGTCAAACTTCAGCTAACAATTTTTAAACAGTTACAGGAACAGTTTTTTTTAGGATAAAGGTTTTAACTAAGTTGATGAAAGCTGACCATTGTAGGCACTGTTGTCAGTGTTCTAATGTTTTGTCTCAACCCCCTGACTGACACTTTTGCTGGACAGCTTGGCCCGTTAACCACAGGTTTTACCCTCTTCTTGATCAGGCCATTTTTTTTGCGATAGGGCACTGCGTTACGTTAACTGACAATTGCACAATTTTGCGACAATGTACTCAAATAAAATGTATGTCATTTCCCCCCCACAAATAGAGCTTTATTTTGTTTGGTATTTGATCACCTCTAACAATTTTGAAAAACAAAAAACAAATGTAACGTTCTACTATAAAACACACCAAATAACAAAATGTAAAAAATCAAATTTCTTCATTAATTTAGATCAGTATGTATTCTGCTACATATTTTTGGTAAAAAAAATCAAAAAATCTCAAGCGTATATTGATTGGTTTGCGCAAAAGTTATAGCGCTTGCAAACTATAGGATATTTTTGTGGAATTTTTTTTATTAAATTTTTTTACTAGAAATTGCGACGATCAGCAATTTTTAGCAGGACTGCGACAATGCAGAGGACATATTGGACACCTAACTGACACTTTTTGTGGACCAGTGACACTAATATAGTGACCAGTGCTAAAAAAATGCACTGTCAGGCCCCATACTCACGAGCAAACATGTCTGCTGAAACTGGCCCGCAGGCCAGTTTCAGCAGACATGTTTGGTCGTGTGTGGGCGCGAGCGGGCCGAATTCCAGCAAACATTTGCCCGCCGGGCCTTTTCCCAGCAGACAAATATTCCTGGACTTGTTTTAAAACAGCCCGCTGGAATTCAGCCCGCTCGGACATGTACGGTCGTCAGTACAGACCTACCGTACATGTCCAGGCGCCCGCCGTCCCTCGCATGCGTCGAATGACTTCGACGCATGCGTGGAAGCATTTTAAAGGCGGGCCGCCCACGTCGCCGCGTCATTGTCGCGGCGACACCGCGTCATCGACGCGGCGACACCGCGGACACGCCCCGCGTATTGTTTACGCGCGGACTTCTGTACGATGGTGTGTACAACCATCGTACAGAAGCCCTCTGGCAGACATGTATGGTGAAAACGGTCCGACGGACCGCTTTCACCATACATGTTTGTCCGTGTGTACCCGGCCTTACTGTACTAATGACACTGTCTGGAAAGGGGTTAACGTCAGGGATGATCAAAGGGTTAAGTGTGTTCCCTATGAGTGCTTTCTAACTGTGGGGGATGTGCTTTCACTAAAGGAAAATGGAGACCTATGTTTCTGCTTAGCAGAAACACAAGATCTCCATTTTCCTCTCTGGCAGAACACCGCTCTGCCTTGTTTATATAAGCAGACCACCGTTCTCCCTCTCCTCAGAATGATCGTGTGTGACGGATGGACACCGCATCTGCTGGATGCACTGATTGGCTCCCGCTGTGCCCAATCACAGTAGGAGTGGGGCTCCGGAGGTGCGTGCGTGTGCCTGGAGCCCCAAAAAAAAAACAGGTACGTGATTTCGCTCTTAACCACTTAACGACCGCCTCCTGCATATATACATCAGCAGAATGGCACGGCTGGGCAGATGTACGTACAGGTACGTCCTGTACATCTACCCAGCCGTGGGTCGCGGGCGTGTGCTTCACTGTGGCGGCTGCATCGATCGTGTCATCCCCTTTATAGGGAGACACAATCAATGACGTCACTCCTACAGCCACACCCCCCTACAGTTGTAAACACACACTAGGTGAAACATAACTCCTTCAGCGCCCCCTGTGGTTAACTCCCAAACTGCAACTGTCATTTCCACAATAAACAATGCATTTTAAATGCATTTTTTGCTGTGAAAATGACAATGGTCCCAAAAATGTGTCAAAACTGTCCGAAGTGTCCGCCATAATGTCGCAGTCACGAAAAAAATCGCTGATCGCCGCCATTAGTAGTAAAAAAAATAATTAATAAAAATGCAATAAAACTATACATTTAATATAAAACCGCTATACATTTTGCGCAAACCAACCGATAAACGCTTATTGAGATTTTTTTTTACCAAAAATATGTAGAAGAATACGTATCGGCCTAAACTGAGGAAAATTAAAAAAAAATTATATATTTTTGGGGGATATTTATTATAGCAAAAAGTAAAAAATATTGCATTTTGTCGATTTATTTTTGTTTATAGCGCAAAAAATTAAAACCGCAGAGGTGATCAAATACCACCAAAATAAATCTCTATTTGTGGGAAAAAAAGGACACCAATTTTGTTTGGGAGCCACGTCGCACGACCTCGCAATTGTCAGTTAAATCGACGCAGTGCCGAATCGCAAAAAGGGGCCTGGTCCTTTACCTGCATTTTGGTCTGGGGCTTAAGTGGTTAGGGGCCACCCTGCTGCAGTAAATGTATGTGGGCCGGTCCTTAACTGGTTAAAGATCAACAGGTGAAAATAAAGGAAATTGTCTAAAAAAGAAAGATAATACAGCCAACACATTTATGGATTGGTAAGCTGCAATATATACATTTTTGCTATAAGTGGAGAAGATATCTCAGATCCTTTTCCTGGACATGTGAATAGGTGCCAGTTCTGCTTGTTCTTGCATGGTGTTCTTGTTTTGACTTTTTGCCTTAATAGACTATCTTCTATGACTACCAATTCTCTACTGATCCTTGGCTTTTATACTTGTTACTGACATTGATGTACCTAACATTGAACTAGAAGTATCCAGTCTCCTAACCCTGACCTTGACCAGCAGTATCCTGCTGGCCTTAACAATAGGAATGGTTAGCATAACATTCATACTGTCCATCAATACATATTTTATTTTTAATCACTTGGCAAAGATATGGAATCCTGTGGCCTACTGTATATTTTAGTATACAGCATAACAGGGCCTGAACATGCAGGCTGTATTTGTGATATAAGCACTGATAGAAAAAATAAATAACAGTAGCTACAGTTTTTCTTTTTTAAATGAGGAAACTGCATCTCCAAATTGGAGTGAACAGCACAACCATTGATGTTGTATTTTTTTATGTATGAATGAACAAATCAGTTTTGGTAGGTCTGGTAATCTTCCAGAATCCTATTATTTTTGCAGTGAATCCACTCTATGGTAATTTAGTTATATAGTAGGAAGGTACATGGATCAGATATGGGGATGATATTCTCCCCCAAGTAAAGCCCTGGAAATCATAAATTGTATAGGAGATGAATGAAAAAAAAAAGAGTACTTTTATGACCATACATCTATTCATCAGACAAATGAAATGACCCAATACACAAAAGCATAATACATTCATTAAGTGCAATGACATACAATATTTGCATGTTTTGTGCATTAGTTCTATTTACAAAGCTCACTGCTACTCTTTATAAAAAAATTACTGCTGGTGCATTGAAGGTCTTTATTTTAGATATCATTATTTTGTCATGACCCAGTTATCACTGGATATTTTCCCACACAACTCTCTACTGTTTGAAACAAATATGATATTTTTTTGGTATTGTTTTCATACCTAGCATTTGCAGTGTATCTGAGGTGTTTTTTTTTTATTGGGTGATTGCTTGATAATGCAAGTGTTCTATGTGACTTTATACCAATAGATATGTAAATAAAGGGGTTAGAG
This sequence comes from Rana temporaria, assembly GCF_905171775.1. Taxonomy (NCBI): domain Eukaryota; kingdom Metazoa; phylum Chordata; class Amphibia; order Anura; family Ranidae; genus Rana; species Rana temporaria. The sequence continues at coordinate 250,567,679 of NC_053492.1, forward strand.
CTTTGAGATAATAGTTCAGAGTTTTTTTTAGATTGTACACTCATTTAGATGATTTTGCAGATATTAAGGTAGCCAATACTTTTTACTTTGGCAGGTCCATAGTATGCTATTTATACCAAAAACTAAATTAAAATTTAGCTAGGTCTTGCCAAGCCTGGTAAAATTGTTAGCAACCTTTACTGTGTTGCAAAATCTTCCTATTAGCGAGTATGCAATAAACTTGTAGGTATTTCCTAGGCATGTTTTATACTATATATACTATACTGTATATGTATATACTGTGTTAGTGTATTTATATATATATATATATATATATATATATATATATATACATATATATTAGGGCTGTGCGTTAAACGCGATATTAACGGCGTTAACGCAAACCCATGTTAACGCCGTCAATATTTTTATCGCGCGATTAACGCGGGAGCGCTCGGGGTGGACGTGCAGAGTGTGCAGCGGCGCGGCGTGGCTTACCTTCTCGCTGGATTCACAGGCAAGTTACTCACCTTGTCCCTGGATCCAGCGATGCCACCCCGCTGTGTGATCGGCGATGCCACCCCGCTGTGTGTTCGAGCGGGTCCTCCTCGCTTGGCGGGTCCTCCTCGCTCGGCGGGTCCTCCTCGCTCGATTCACAGTGTCTGTGTGCCGCCGATCTCCGTTCCCTGCGACGTTACGACGCACGGGAGCGGAGAACGGCGCCAAATTCAAAAAAGTAAACAAACACAATACACACAGTATACTGTAATCTTATAGATTACAGTACTGTATGTAAAAAATACACACCCCCCTTGTCCCTAGTGGTCTGCCCAGTGTCCTACATGTACTTTTATAAAATAAAAACTATTCTTTCTGCCTGAAAACTGTAGATTGTCCAAAAGTGTCCCTTTATGTCAAAAATGGTTTTAGATCAGCTAGAAAACAGCGATCATAAATTATAATCACTTGCAGAATTGTGCGATATTTGTGGGGAAATTCGTCATAAATTAGATAGATTAATCGTGAGTTAACTATGACATTAATGCGATTAATCGCGATTAAAAATTGTAATCATTTGACAGCACTAATATATATATATATATATATATATATATTTTACATATTGGTGAAAATAACGGTCTGGCAAAACCTACTGTATCTCTTTTCAGGCGCGGTCTTGCGGAAAAAGTTTGTGGCTCCATAAACACACACACAGCTTGGGAGCGAGCTTTGAGGCCAGTAAGTGAAACATGTTTAATATTTTAAATAAAAAATTAAATTGCCCTTGGTAACACGTTAAAGGATTTTATGTACAGATATCAAGCTATGTCCTTTAGTAGAAATCGATATTGAAATCCTTAACTGTTTCCTGCCAACAATCTGTAGATTAATGTTCCCCTTCTCAATGCCATGAGCCATGACTAAGCACTGACTGTCAGTGCGAAACTCGTCGGCCATACTGTATTTTGTTGGTTTGCAGTCACTGTATGTACAGTTGAAAAATAAAAGACATCTCTTTTTAAGTGATTTTGGAGTGCGGCTGTCCAGTTTTCGTCCTTCTAATTTGCTGAACAGTGTCAGGCCTCGTACAGACGAGGGGACATGTCCGATGAAAACGGTGCTCGGTCCGCGAAAAATATATTTTTTACTGTAATGCATTCCACTAATGTTCCAGTATTTGTATTGACCCCTCAACCCCTAAATACTTACGAGAGCCCACACTTGATTCAGCGCTGTTCCGATTTGCAGCAGCTTTTTCCTTTCTCCCCTCTCTCGCAGTGCAGAGAGGCAGCAGTGGGAGCCATTGGCTCTTTCTGCTGTCAATCAAATTCTGTGAGCAAAATAGCGGGTGGGGGGGGGGGCAAGCTATACTGTGTGTGTCTATGGATGCACACAGCAGGGCTCAGGAGAACGCCTGTTTGTGTGCCACCATAGGAAGCAGACTGCTATGGTGGCACACAGATAAAAGGAGGTGCCTAGAGCTCCAATGGGGGACCCCAAAGGACTAGGATCGGGGCTGATTTGTGCAATACTATTTCACAAAGCAGGAAAGCATAAACCTGTTTATTATATTAATAATAACTAAAAAAAAAGCCTTTACAAAGCTGTCAAAGTTTATAATATTAACATATGTTATTATTATTTATCTGTATTTATATATTCAAATTAATCTCACCTATATAGGAACAAAATATATTATTTTTATTGGTGGGAAGTCTGAAGCCACATTTCTTTGTTATTGTAGAAGAAAAATACTCATACAATTACAATATATAAATACTAGGGAAGGTTTGCTGTGAATCTAGAATCTTTTCCATGCCAAGTATCACATTCCAAAGACTGATATACAATATATGGGAGAATGATTTGCATAATCACACAAAAAGCAAAGTAATAAAAGTGAATATTGCGGTAATATTGAAAAAAAGGAATTGCAACTGCTGTATTGCTGCCATTAGTTAGACCATTTTGTCAACATTGTGCATCTAAACAGAACAGAACTAGCCTGCGGAGCACAATGGGATATTTCAATGTACACTCCAATAGAGGGATGAAAAATTGACATTGTCATTGTCAGATATCCTTATCACAGCGCCCATTGGCAAAACTAAAATGTAGACTTGAAACCAAGACTCTCTGAACCTTTTTAAAAGAGAAACTTTGGAGAAGAAAAGGCCTCTAGTGGTTACAAATATTGATTGGCAAAAAGTAATCTGTTTAGGTTTGAGGGCATGCCTGTACAAATTATGGAGCATGCTCCTTCCTCTCTAAGGGCACACTTAGTTTTATCCCTATCTTTTCCTGTAGGTTTCAGCAAAACTGATGATTAGATGTCTTGCCTGTGTGCCACGTCTGTTTTCAGTCATTTTTTTAAATATTCGTACTAGAGTCACTTAATGAAATATATTTAATATATATATTCTAATTACATCCTAACGCTTTTCTGCAGCTCAAGTCAAAATGTTTCCATTGTGTAGCCATCGTTTTTCATTTCTAATCATTATTTGATTCCCTGTGGCTGCCTGCTACTTATTTGTAGTAGCACCATTCATCCATTGAGACCTTTCCATCTGTCACACAGCTTTGCCTTTTCCCCAGAAGCTTCATTCTCCTGCTGTGACATATTTGCTGTATCTTGGTTTGGTTCGATATTAGCAAGCCTTTTTAATTTTTACTTTTACTTTGGATAAATGCCAAATTGGTGTTATTTCACAAGTGAAATGGCAACACATGTGATATTAGTTTGATTAAAGGAAAACAATCATCAAAGAATTTTAATTTTATGTGAAAAATAATTGAACCTTTATTTCTCAATTTTACACTTTTTATTATTTAAAAAAAATGCAGTTTACCTAGGAAATATGATAATGATGGTGACATGTGTATATATATATATTTTGCTAGACAAGCTACTTAAAGCATATTCCTACAATAATCTTCTTATGTGATCCAGTTTTTATGGTTAAAAAAACTTAAATACCCCCTGATATATTTTTTGGGGCTGGTATTCCAGAGTGCATTGAACCTGCAGATTATATTGTATGCTGACAACAATCTCTATGCCTTTAGGCTGTGTTCACACTGTTCCAGTGTGGTAAAGCCTGCACATTACTGTGTGTTACATCGCATGTTAACGCACATTGTGTTAAGGCAGCCCATTCACTTTAAATGAGCTTTCAAAGCAACCCAGCATGACAAAAAAAAATACAGCTGACCCTTTTTCAGGAATGCAATGCATGGCAATGAACAGTTGTGGTGTGCCGCAGCACAGGTCTATTGGCGCCATTCAAAATCAATGGCACCCCCTAGAAAACGTATGCATGTAACTTATGTTACTGCCACAGCATAGTAGGAATTGTCCTTTAGTGCCTGGTGTGTGTGTATGTGTGAAGGGGCAAAAAAATTGAGCTCTGCTGTCAAGACACCAGTCTAGTGCTTACAGGTACACCTCTGGTGTATTGAAAAATTACAGCATGGAAATGTGGAAGATCATGTTAAACTAACCTGTGGATGGAAACAGCTAACTTCAACCCTTGTAGACTATAGTAAAAGGGTCCCTAAAATATAAAAATGATAGCCTTTATGTACTAGAGAAGTGGTCTCCAAACCGTGGGCCGGGCGCTTGCCTTTATCTGACCTTTGGGTCACTATTCCTCCCACCGACACGAGACATGATATTGCCAACTGACATCAACAATGGGGCACCATTTCTCCCACTTACGCCAACAATGGGGCACTATGCCTCCCAATGATACCAACGATGTGGCACTATTCTTCCCAATGATACCAATGATGGGGCACTATTCCTTCCCCTAATACCAAATGTGGTGATGTTTACTCCCACAGATGCCAGGAAAATTTCCACGGCTGCTGGCCAGTCTGCTCCCCCCCCCAAAGTTTGGAGGACAATAAACTGGTCCTTTGTTTAGAAAGTTTGGAGACCCCTGTACTAGAGGAATTTAAGCTGTTCACCTAGAGAAGAGATTCATTTTGGAAAGTGTATGTTTAATTTAGAAAGGATGTGTTCACTTGAACGAATGTACTGTTAGTAAATAGATTGAAGTTGTTTTCACTTTGAATAACCAATCATGTGCTAGCAAAAACCCTGTTTTTTTTATTTCCGCTGCACGTGATGTGGTATTTAAAGTAAAGTTTACCTTATTTACTAATTCTCTTTGCAAAAGGAACATACACTTTTCAAAGTTAATTAACTTTTTCTAGGTGAAAGCTTCTATATTTTCTTGTAAATTTTTGATAGCAAAAAAAAAACATTTTATGCAAACACTTATGCCTTGTACACACGATTGGAATTTCCGATGAAAAAAGTCAAATGTAATTTTTTCATCAGATATTCTGACCGTGTGTGGGCCCCATCGAATTTTTTTCCATCGGAGTTTAGAAATGGAACACGTTTTATTTTTTTCTGATGGAAAAAAATTCGATAGGAAATTCCTATTGTCTGTGGTGAACTCCGACAGAGAAAAAAACATGCATGCTCAGAATCAAGTCGACGCATGATCGGAAGCATTGATTTTCATTTTTCTCGGCTCGTCATGGTGTTTTACTTCACCGCGTTTTGGACAGTCAGAATTTGGTCTGACAGTGTGTATGCAAGACAGCTTGAATGGAATTCCGACAAAAAATTCCATCGGATTTTAGGCCATCGGAAATTCCAAGCCATATTCAGCCAAGTCAAAAGTTGTTATTTTTTTCTCAGAAATTTAACAAAGGTTTATTGGGCAGGCAAAGGCTTTTAAACAAACCTGTGTACCACACCACTGATAATTGTAAAAAAAATAAATAATCTGGAACCATATGCTACATCCCTACTTTCTATACAGAATACAAAACTAACAGGGGTCCCCCTGGTATTTTCCCATTTAGTGAAAGTATACAAATAGTAGAAGATAGTATATACTGCGGCAAGTAACATTTGAGCCATAATGTGTGTGATCTAAATAAGCATAAAATATACCTTTCATACTGCTGCATTATGACAGGTATATGGGTGATATACTTCCACAATCACTCCTAGTACATCAATAAAATATACCCTATTGTGAAAAGTACATAATTAAATGTGACTTAAAAAAGTCCAGAAGTTCTTATATAAGTGTTCTTATTGCTCTCCAATCCACACTCTTCAATATACATGCAAAAGTTAAACCCCAAACTCCAGTGCTTCAAAGACACATATGCCCTCAGATTATCAGATGGCCCTACATGAGTTCATAGGTCTGCTGCAACTAAATCCTCTTAAAACAGGGGAAAATTAGGGCCTGGTGTCCTGGTGTCAGCTCCACACTCTAAACCTTGGTGTCCAGCAGGATGTTCAGTCTGCTATACAGTTTGTAGCTGACATGTGCTCAATGGTAATAAACATACAAGACTGCCACAGTGTAGTAATTTAAAACAGTCTTTCTGTTTTATTTAAATCAAAAGTATTGCACTCACATATCAATAATACTGTATATCTCAGATATGATTTGGGTAATAAGAGTTATTTGACCATGAGTGAAAGCTTTAACACCACAACAAAATGTATTGGTAACCACAGTAAGAAGGTCTAAACGAATACACAGCAATCTATCTATTGTACAGACAAAAGGAAAGAAAATCATAGGTTAAATGAAGGAATATACTCAAAACATTCATCTACAAACAGCAAGAAAGACAATACATAAGACAAGCATGTATACATATAAGTGCTAAGAGATGTCCTAATATTTACTATTGGTGTCTTATGGGGAACCCCTTTAGGGTTTGGGTCTTCTCTCCTGCTCTCTCTCCCTTGACTTAAACTAATACAGGCATACCCCACTTTTAAGTACACAACGGGACCAGAGCATGTATGTAAAATGAAAATGTACTTAAAGTGAAACAATACCCTTTTTCACTTCTAGGGTGTAGTGGGGGGTCAGGGACTATAGTTTAGGTGTTAAGAGCTGTCGTTGAGGTCTCAGGGGCTGTAGTGGGGGTGTCAGGGGCACACTGGAACAGGGTGGGGTATGCTCTCGGAGCTTCAGCTCCTTCTACTGCGGCTGCAAAATGTCCGTACAGTACTTGTAAGGCACTTTACATACACTCGCAGGTATGTCCTTACTCGGAAGTGTATGTAAAGTGAGTGTACTTAAAGAGGGGTATGCCTGTATAGACCCATATCTCATAGACTTGCATAGGGCCATCCCGATTGATGGAACGATCGTACCCCTCTCTTCCTCTGGGCGTATCTCATCCAAGATTGGACAATTTACCCATCCCCTTGATTTAGCATAGCTCATCCCCTCACTAGCACTTCCTCTCTTTGGGAGAAAATTAAATATGACGGGTCATATCCTGGGCAAATTGTTCATTCCTGGACAGATGGTCATATCTGTTGCATATCAAAAAGCATGCCCTTTAAAGTGGATAGTGTTAGTTATCAAAGGGGGTTCAAAAGGCCTGGTCTAGATAATTACCCCATATGATCTGTGATAAAGTATTTAATTTAGCTGTTGTTCTTTCCCAAATCTTAGTTTATGACAGGTAAATAGCAGAGCGTCTCCTGTGTCACACACACACACACACCTGACATTCCTGCACTTCAAAGGGAACTGGTAAATCAATTAAATTCTTATACTAAAGTCTGACCGTGTTCCCATACAGGGCCGGCGCTACCACTAGGCGGATTAGGCAGCCGCCTAGAGCGCACTGTCATCAAGAGCGCAACTACGGCTGCTGTGCTTTCTGGTGTGGAGAAGACATAGTCTTGCCCTTGTGTGGAGAGTCGGGTGTCAGTCTAAGAGGACTGACAAACACAAGGAGGGGGTTGGAGTGCGGAGATGGTGTGGCTCAGTCACTGGGGAAAGCGGATGATTTTTGGTGAAGCCGCTCCGCACTGTATAGGAGTGAACTCCGCTCCCCTCCTACCGACAATACACACAGCAGCCTGTAAGTGTCTTCACCAGCTCCCGCCGACACTCCTTCTGAGCACTGACACACACACACTGAAGTCCTAGCTGGGGAGCCGCACACCTCTGTGTATAGGGACTGGGAGACATTAGAGGAGGAAAATACAACGACTCTGTTGTTTGAAAATGCCGCCCATTCAACACCACTAACTGCTCGCAAATTGCACTCTGTACTCACTCAGCCCGCCTCCGTTATACGACGGTGAAAAGTTCTTTCAGGTCGGGATGACACACACCAGCGTTCTCCTCAGCTCTTCCTCCTGATAACCCTTGAGCTCCCTCCCTGGAATGTCCCCCTCCCCTCACATTGCACAGGTCACAGCGCGGGAGATTGGAAGCCGAGAATGTAGGTGAGTGCTTGGCCATGATACATACATTATGCTGTTGCTGGAGCTGGTATCACTGATTAGTACTGTGCGGTCAGTGTATTTATTTAAGTTTCTTTCTTCTGCTGGTGGTGACCACCCATAGAAAACACTGCCTACAGGTCAGGCTGCTGCCCACTAGTCCCTAGGTATTCTAGTTACTGCTGATGCTAGTGCAGCTGGGGGTGCAGAATTTACTAGAACTGGGCTGTATTTTCCTCCACTTGTAGCATCTAAAAGGGGTATTTTCCTCATCTTCCTTCCACCAGCAGTCAGCAGCTGCAGTAAAAAAAAAAAAAAAGCCAATCAGTTCTAGTAAATGCTGCCCTCCCTGTCCAGAGGTCTGTACACCCGCTGTGCTCATTATGAGGGGTTCCCCAGGTCCGTACACCCGCTGTGCTCATTATGAGGGGTTCCCCAGGTCCGTACACCCGCTGTGCTCATTATGAGGGGTTCCCCAGGTCCGTACACCCGCTGTGCTCATTATGAGGTTCCCACCATCCCTGTGCTGAGTTCCCAGGTCCGTACACCCGCTGTGCTCATTATGAGGTTCCCACCATCCCTGTGCTGAGTTCCCCTGGTCTGTACACTCGCTGTGCTTATTATAAGGTTCCCACCATCCCTGTGCTGACTTCCCGGGTCTGTACACCTGTTGTGCCCATTATGAGGGGTTCCCACCATCCCTGTGCTGAGTTCCCAAGTCTGTACACCTGCTGTCCCCATGAGGGATTCCCCAATAATGGGCACTAAGAGGTGGCACTGATGAGGCTGCACTGATAAATGGCACTGATGGAGACTTATAGGTGGCACTGATAGGCGACACTAATGGGCCTGCACTGATCAACAGTGCCTTATTTGTGTACGTATACCCTGTACAGGGCCGACACTACCTATAGACAAGGTAGGCAGCAGCCTACAGCGCACATTAGTCAGGGGCGCCGTGCCAGTGCCCCCCCCCAGGCTCCCACATACGCTGCATGCATATCATACGCTGGGCCAGTGACTGACTCCCCCCCTCCCCCAATGGTAGCAGTCTATAAAAAGGTGGTGTATACATGGACAGTGCAAAGGGGGTGGAGCCCAGGGGGGGGCGGCAAAATGAGGTTTTGCCTAGGGTGTCAAAAATCCTTGCACCGGCCCTGTTCCCATACCATTAGTAAAAGCAAAACAATACATCTTATACCAATATATATATATATATATATATATATATATATATATATATATATATAAATATGCAGTTGCTATGCTAATAGAGATTACACAAAAAACCCTCATAAGGCAACAGTAAATAAAGTAAGAGAAAATAAATCAGCGCAATGGACAAAATTTACCCTATATAAAGCAGCTGAACATCAGGGTCAATAATCAAAAAATCCCTAAGATGAATATAAAGCAAATAATGCAGCGCTAATAAAGTTCATATATATAAAACACCATCCGTGAGGTAATGATGTGCTAATACAATGAGGACACACAAGTTATTCCGCAGGTGCTATGAACCACCACCAGTAATAAGCAATGGCCACTCACCTCACGTATAGGACCCTTTGATTATGGAGGGCCACAAGCACATTCACAAGCGGACACTTAGAGAGGATCCAAATACAATCAGGAACCAAAGTTGAAGCTAAACCAATGGCAGTATCGTTCCAGGTACCATGCGATCATGTGAAAATAAAAGGTAGGTACATAGTGCTCTCCATATGTAAACTCTTATTTAATAAAATTAGATAAAACAACTTACAAACAAGGCACCAAGTCGGTGCCAGATAATACAGCATGTAAACAATTGAAAGCGTGATGTCCGCGGGTCCTTCCATACGCATTACGTCCGTTACAGGGCGGGGATTTCTTCAGCGTAACAGTAAATAAAGGCAGGCATTAGAGCAAGCATCAATTGGGTTAAAAAAACACAGATAGTCAATGGCTGCGCTCTGGCACCAAACTTCCTGTACCTGGTCTGATGTCACCTGGCTCAGCCCAATGAGTTGGGTCATAAATCACACGACTTCATCAGTCAGCACATTTATTCATGCTTTTATTTGTGTTTTTGCATGACACTCATAGGGCAGCCTATTCACTTAAATGGGCTGCCCTATGCATGGCAAATGTGCAAAAGAAGCTCCTGAACCTTTTGGGAATTGAGCTTCTTGGTGTGTTTGTCATGTTTTTGCACTGCATGCGACAAATGCGCTAAAGAAGCTCCAGAATATTTTCAGGCATTGAGCTTCTTGGTCTGTATGTTGGTATGGTAGATCAGTGGAACCAGCTGAATTTCAATCCATGTATGGCTAGCTTTATGTTTTAAGTATACAAAGTGTAGAATAAGCTTTAATTACAGAAATGTAGTCCCTCTCATAATCTTTTTGAGTGAAGGAGAGCAATGAACAGAAATACTTCTGAAGAGGTGAGGTTCTGTTGATTTTTCTGTGTGATAAAAATCAAAAAGATTATTTGTTTTTCTGCTGTATGACCAGCAGTGTCTGCTCAGCAGTAGGCTGTGCCAGACTCCATAGATAGGTTCCTGTGTGGTGAAGGTTGACGCCCCAAGTGGCCAGGGTTTATTTTATGTTTGATTTTGTTTATGCTGTTTGGATGCTTACACTTGTTTCCAGCAAGATGGAAGAATAAACCAAATTCTTTGTTTTCAACCGTCTTCGGCTGTTTCTCTGTATCGTTCCGTGTGTAGTAAACCCATCCAGGGGGTCACACACCCCCGCTACCGAGCTAACCCCTTACAATATATATATATATATAATGTGTTTGTATGTAGATATATATATATATCATGTAATGATTTATTATAAAATATTATACATTGGTACATAACCTGGAAATTGTGTATTTCATATACTGCATTATACTGTATGCCTTGTGCTTCACTGTTCCATTTCAGAGATGGAGAATAGCAGTAAATTTCCCTGAAGTAATTTTGCGTTAAGAGATTCCATACCATGTGCCATTTTTTCTCAGTGGTAGACACAGTCGCCCCTATATTAGCTTAATGCTTTTTTCTAGTCTAATTTAGGGTTGGTTTAAAATGACTAATACAGTTCTAGTGTGTTACAAATGTATGAGTCTGCTATACAGTTCTTGATCTTGTATTAAAATAGCTAACACTAATCACAACATGAAGTCAAGTGAAGAATTGATTTTATAATGCTTGGTTCTTACCCAATGCTTAAACAGCAGGTCAATATTTAATCAATCACACTTTTTTCATATGATGACATTTGCTTAGCTGATTTCTCCTTCCCACAAATTCCCCTCCCTCCTAACCTTGTATGATCGAAAAATAACTCCATAAACATTACTTGCTGAAAAAAAGCTAGAAATAATGCTGTTCTAAGCACAAGTTGTTAATGATATTTAGTTTAAATTTAAAGGCATGCTTTTATATCATATACAAAGTTCAAAGCTATTTGCAGTATGTCTAACATCCTATATAGCGTGCAATTTGAAATACATATGTCTTATTAATAGCAACAATTTTGTATTTTTACTTTGGTATCATTTTTCTCATATACCTCTTTTTTGGTGTAAATAAAATAAATTATGTAGAATTGATCCAGTATCCTTCATATCAGTATCCCATTGTAGTAATAATACCACTACATTGGACTGCTTGTATTGCTATGGCCTCCAGATATCAATGTTGTTTCTTGACATTTAATTTAAGCTGTGGTCTTTTTTATTATAATTAGTATTTGACAAAAAAAGGACGTGGGAGGTGGAACTTTTTAGGTACCGACATTAAACCAAACCCGATACAGTTTTATTGTGCATTTATTATAATCCATATTTAAAATTTCTACTAAAGACAAGAAAACATTCATATACATAACTATTCATGAATAACAACTATGGATGGAAATACACTCTGCTAAAATGCTTTTCCTTATGCACTTGCTTCTACATGTTTCACCTATTCTGGCTTTATCAGGAAATATTTGAGTGCTAGGAATACACCTACATGAAAAAAATTATTTTTATAACATGCATATACATAATCACAGTTTGCAAGTTATATCCAAAAATATATTATCCAACGTGCTCCCACCACACCAGTGGACCATCAATGTATCACAGCCAAAATTGGATCACAGGGCGATAAAAGAGACTATATATGAATATAAAGCTTATCTAGCCAAGCATCTAGTCTTAGAAGAAGATCCACGTTGGTATTCCTAGTACTTCTAGTATGGTTTCCTATTAATTTGCCATTGTTTGCAATATTTCCCATGTAAGTAGAGTTTCAGAATTACGAATCTATTGTAGCTCAATAAACTAACCTCTAAATTTATTTAACTAATAAGCTTTAAACATTCTATCTCACACTATTTACTTTATTTTAACTTCACGAAATTCAGGTTGTGACTTAGATTAGGTTGTAGTTTTTCCCTAAGTTCCTTCGAGTGAACTTGAGTTACAGTAGATCCAGAATCTATTGTCTAATAAAAAAAAAATCTGCTGCTATAATCCTTTTCTCTGTATTTTATTCAATTCTTAACTTAAGTTCATCTCTTGCACCTCTATACACCTCAACCAAAGCAATTTTTTTATTTTAGTTATGAGCCTAATGTTTATGCAATTTGTCTTTACTTAAGATAATCATGTAATACTGATTTTCTTTTCTACAAACAAGGATTTTTCTTGGCAATATTTTCTTGAAAAATGCAGTTTATGCAAATTATAGACAAAACAAAAACAAAATATACATGTTTTTCCTGTTTCAACAGTGTTATAATTTGTCCTGTTTGCAATGACTAGGGAAACACTTGGATATTGGCTTGGCTATTGGTTGACTATATGATGGACTCAAACCCATGTTATTTGCTGTTTTCTGAACAGACAAAAAAAGAAATAAAAAAAGAAATAAAATAAAAAAATGGCCAGATTTGGCCAGTTAGTCACGTGTCACGTGTCTGAACTTTGGGCTGCTGCAAATAGAAGTCCTTCAATTAGTAGTGATAAAACAAATAAAAATAAATAAAAATAAACATGGCTTCCTGATGTATATCCAAAATCAATCACATCGTCTAGCAATATATGTCGATTCATTGTCAATCACAATGAACAATGCCCTAATGACCTGCAGACATGAAGACCGCTTCATGGCGATCCTCTCCCATTACACTCTGTAAATGAACATTTCATAGCCGTCTGCTAAATGTCAACAAACTGACTGGGGATATGGACTGATGTCATTTACCACACATGATCAATGATGTCACTAGGGATTACTTGGTAGACATGTGCAGACTGGAATATTTTGTTTTGTTTTTTCGTTTTCGTTTGGAAAATAAATGTATTTAGTTACTCCCGAAAATCGTTTTGATTTATTTCGTTTTTCGTTGGGGAATAGCTTTCGTCCGAAAATCCAATAATACTTGGTTTCTGTCGAATGGTCAAAAGAATATTCGACGGAACGTCGAATATTTTTGGTTTCTGTCGATTGTTCAAACGATTATTTGACGGAACGTCGAATCTTTACGTCGAATCGTAGATTTCCGTTCGAATATTCCACCTACAAGAATTCTAATGTTGTATGACTAGTAATAATGACGAATCTATTCTCTATAATGTCGAATCTATTTTCTCATAAATCGAAATCTATTCTCTGTAATGTCGAATCTATTATTTCTATAGTGTCTAATCTTTTCTCTATAATGTCGGATCTTTTCTCTATGATGTTGAATATTTTCCCTATAATGTCGAATCTCTCTATATCAAATTTTTACCGCAACTAAAACGAAAATAAAGCATTTTTTATGTCGGATCTTTCGGTTTTCGTTTCTTGCACTTTCGTTATCGTTTGTTAAAACGATAACGAAAAAAACAGATTTTCAGACGAAAATGCATTCTAACGAAAACGAATGCACATGTCTATTACTTGGTCACTTTGCATACAAACAATAATCTGTGGTGAAATAGCTGTCATTTAGAGGCAAAAAATAATAATTTTTGATCACTTTTCTGGAGTACATTTTACAGGTGTGCTACGTGATTTGCTAGTTTAAGGCATCCCCAAGCATATTATTTAAAGGCTAACTATCAAAAAAAAATTCAATATATTGTAGTTAAATGTAATTAAAAAACACATTTTCTTTTTAATCTGCAGCACTATAATTTTCTGTACAGTTTGATGTAATATGGCAGCCAGGTGGCATTCCATTCCTGTTGGTGTACAGAACACTCTCAGAAATGTAATTTCCTGCTTGTGTGATTGGCTCACTGACTTTTCCAGGAGGCTGTAATTAAAGCATGTGGTCCAACAAAATACTGACATAAGGGGGTGATCCTTTTTCCAACTCAGTGATTCTGTTTTTTTTTTTCTGGCTGGTTGGTGATATGTCTTTCACTTGGATGTTATAAGTTGCACTGGTAAATACAGTTTAATAAAACAGCAACTGTGTCTATCTTCATTTCAGGTGGCAAAGCAACATTTGTGAGGGGAGTGATTATTTTGCATTTCATCTACCAGAAAAAGTCTCCTTTTTGGGAACCCAAATAGCCTGAGCCTGCTGATTGGAAGTGCCATCCTGCATGTGATGTCAGCAGTCCCAGCAGATTCAGAGCTGTCACTCAATTGGCACTCTATAGTATTCCCTTTCACTTCTCACATAAATACAAGATTAAATAGGGAAAGGAGGGACAGATGATCTGGAGCAGCCACAGACAATAATTACACACTCCCAGAAGAAGAGAGTACCATGCTAGGCAAGGAAAGATGATGCTGTGCTAGGAAATAGACTCTTCCTGAAGTAGTCAAATTTTAGTTCTATGGCATATTGCACACAGCATCTAAGCATTTAATCTACTTGGTTTTCCAGTGTCTTTACCTGCAGTTTTTCAGGTGGTGACAAGAGTCTCTTTGATACATGTCAACTTGGCTATGACTGTAATCGTGATTAGGGTATTTCTATATATTTTAAAGACAGTGAAGCAAAATATACTCATCTTTTTTACACCTATTTGAATTAAGTTTATATTGCACAATTTAATGATTTCCCTAGCTCATAATAATACTATGTAATGGTAATTTTTTCCATACCTTTCTAATCAAACGTTTGCTTTTATCTCTTCATATAAAGGAATTGAAATGGCTTCTTTCAGGTTTCTGTTGCCTCCAGGGAGATAAGGACCCTGCGGTTAACAGGATGAAAGATTTTTGTTTAGAAAATTTTATTTAGACAATGAAAAATGACCTCTGTAAACTCAAAGCTATCTTATTTTGGGGGCTTTAGGCTTCTGGCAGATAAATCAATTAGGCCCTTTGGATAGGAGAAAAAATATTGCAGTAACAATGTAAGTACAATGTCAAAGATTTTTTTGAGTGTGAAGTAGAATTGAATATGATATTTTAAGCTTTTCACCTAATATAGAAAGTTACCATTTAGCAAATAAATACCATGATTTTTTGTGAAAATAAATAAATATCAATTTTATCTGAATAGTTTTCCTTGTGTTTTATATATGTTTTTAAATAAATAGAAATTCTATTTAAATAACTAACAATTAGGAATAATACACTTTTAAAATTCCCTACCATCATGATCTTTTTATATCCAATATCCCTGCTAAATGTTTCTATGCTTGGTTAGCGTAATATGTAGTCATGAAATATTACACAGCCTGTAGTGCTTGAGGGTTAAAACACTTTCTTAAAAAAAGTAAAAAAAAAAAATATATCTATCTATCTATCTATCTATCTATCTATCTATCTATCTATCTATCTATCTATCTATCTATCTATATATATATATATATATATTTATATATATATATATATATATATATATATATATATATATATATATATATATATCCACTGAAGGAAGTATGTCCATGAATGCTATGTAATTATATCAAACATTTAGACATCCTCTGACTCATTGATCTCTAGGAAATGCTATGTTAGAATTTCCAGACTGATTGAAATAGTTTTTCACAGATGAGACCTGCCCTGGTGATATCTCCAAATGCATTTTCAGCCAGTACAAAGGTGTCCCTATGTCATGTACCTGACTGGAGACTGAGGCGACGAGAGGGCTTACCTTGCGGCTAAGTGCAGTGTACTCATTAAGGTGACAGAGGGTGCAATGCCCAAAGATGCATGGGTTGACTGAAGGTGGAAGCTGCCCGATGGTTCCAGATGTGAGGACACCCAAAAGCAGAGGAGTAGTCATACCAGATGAATCTCTGGAGGTGCTGGCAGATCTTGACAGATGGGTAAAGCAGGATGAAGGTCAGAAGCCCGGCCGGGGGTTCAAACACAGGATGTCTATCAGGAACAAGGCTGAAGCAGGTCTGTTGTGCAAGCTGAGTTCAGAGCCAGGAGAGAAGCCAGAGCAGGTCAGGGGTAAGCCAGTTCGGTAACGTATAATGAAGCAGAAGCACAAGGCACAGGAACACAGGATACAAGGCTGACGAGAATCCAGCAATTTTTGGGAGGAGCTGTTGTCCTTATATAGGCCAGTGGACGCTGGCAATTAGCGTGCTTTGCATCGCTATTGTTGCCGTTCGCTAATGGGCATGTGCGAATTAGTATGACCATATTGCATACTGGCATATTTGCCAAGTCTTCTTGGAATTCATCTCTGACACCCTATATCAGCACTAATGTGTTAGGTACTGTCAGATAAATGGCCAAAGAACTGTCAATCTTACCAACACCCATCATGGCCACATCAGGCACACTCCTGTGCGTATTGGCATACGCAGATGCGCGGCTGCCCGAACGGAAGTACGCAGATGAGTGACAATGCTAACGGGTGTACGCAGATACACAATCTGCTGCTAAGATCCCTGAGTTGCTGGATTATTGTCAGCTCCCTGGTGTTCCTTGTGCTCCTGTATTCCGATCCTGGACTTCCTGTTACTGACTCAGCTTCCACTATCCACTGATCCTGTCTTACCTGTTTGACCCTTGGCTTGTATCCTGACCTGCTTCTGCCTGCTCCACTACTTGATCCCGGCTTGGCTCACCAACTCTGCTTCTGCCTGTCTTACCAATTACCAACCCCAGCTTGTTCCTGTATTACTGCCTTAATCCCGAACCTACTATTGACTGATCTTGCTGTGTATGACCCCCGGCCTGGCTTCTGATACTCCTTGTTCCATTCGATCAAGCCTTCAACCATGGCCACTGGCAAACCGTGCTTCTCTGGGCTTCTCTGTGCACTGCATATCCTGTTTCACCTTCAGGGTTGCACTGCACTCAGCCGCAAGGGGAGTCCTCTCAGCACCTTGGCCTCCAACCAGACTCCTGACAGGTACCACCTCATATGACGCAAAGACCTGTTTGAACAGCATATGTCTTTCACCTCTCGCTTTCAGTGTTCCTTTTTTCTTCCAAAAGACCACTTGGAAGAAGATTCCCCTTTAAGGAGACAAGTTCCCTATCCACCTGGGATATGCCTTTCCCAGAGATAAGGCACTGGTGTTATCCCTTAATGGTTGTTATCCAGTGGTGAGTTTTGTTTGGAATGCAGTATACCCACTTAAGACCCGGACCAAAATGCAGCTAAAGGACCTTGCCCCTTTTTTCAAATTGGGACTGCGTCAATTTAACTGACAATTGCGCGGTCGTGCAACGTGGCTCCCAAACAAAATTGGCTTCCTTTTTTTCCCACAAATAGAGCTTTCTTTTGGTGGTATTTTATCACCTCTGCTGTTTTTATTTTTTGCGCTATAAACAAAAATAGAGCGACAATTTTGAAAAAAATGCAATATACAAAATACAATATACAAAATAGGGGATAGTTTTATTGCATTTTTATAATTTTTTTTTTTTTACTAATAATGGCGGCGATCAGCAATTTTTTTCGTGACTGCGACATTATGGCGGACACTTCGGACAATTTTGACACATTTTTGGGACCATTGCCTTTTTTACAGCAAAAAAATGCATTTAAAATGCATTGTTTATTGTGAAAATGACATTTGCAGTTTGGGAGTTAACCACAAGGGGGCGCTGATGGGGTTATGTGTTCCCTGAAGTGTGTTTACAACTGTAGGGGGTGTGGCTGTAGGTGTGATGTCATCGATTGTGTCTCCCTATAAAAGGGATGACACGATCGATGCAGCCGCCACAGTGAAGAACGGGGAAGCCGTGTTTACACACGGCTCTCCCCGTTCTTTAGCTCCGGGGACCGATCGCGGGTCTCCAGCGGCAATCAGGTCCCGCGGTCCCAGAGCTTCGGACTGGGTCGCGGGAGCGCGCCGCGTTAGCGCGCCACGGGCGCGTGCCGGTGACCCACGGCTGGGTACTAGTACAGGACGTACCTGTATGTACATGTGCCCAGCCGTGCCATTCTGCCGACGTATATTTGCAGGAGGCGGTCCTTAAGTGGATACTGTATGTTGGAAGGCTTTTACTGGGCTTATACAAGCACAGTTATACTTGGAAAGATTGTGTGTGAAGGATGTTTTAATGAGCTCTCAAGGAAAACAGACAAAGGGCCAGATCCACATAGATCGGCACCGGCGCAGCGTATCTAAGATACGCTACGCCGCCCTAACTTACTTGGCTTTGTTTCAAATCCACAACGAATTCGCGCCATAAGTTACGGCGGCGTAGTGTATCTCTGGAGGCGGAATTCAAATTGGCGATTAGGGGGCGTGATTCATTTAAATGGAGTGCGTCCCCACGCCGAATGAACTGCGCATGCTCCGTTTCTAAATTTCCCGCCGTGCATTGCGCGAAATGACGTCGCAAGGACGTCATTTTTTAAACTTAGACGTGACTTACGTCCATCCCGATTCACGGACAACTTACGCCAAAAAAAGAAAAAAATCAAATTTCCACGCGGGAACGACGGCCATACTTAACATGGCAAATCTAACTATACGCCACAAAAAAACAGCTTTAACTATATGCCGGAAAAAGCCGACAATAGACGACGTAAGAGAATGCGACGGCCGCGCGTACGTTTGTGGATCGTCGGCAATAGCTAATTTGCATACCCGGCGCGGAAAACAACGCAAACTACACCCAGCAGACGCCAAAGTATTGCATCTACGTTCCGAAGGCGTACGAAGCCGTACACCTGTCGGATCAAACCCAGATGCCGTCGTATCTTGGTTTGAGGATTCAAACTAAAGATACGACGTGGGAAATTTGAAAGTACGCCGGCATATCAGTAGATACGCCGGCGTACTCTCACTGTGGATCTGGCCCAAAGAGTCTGCAAAAGTGAAAGCCTATATTAGAAATGCTGTAGAAGAAAGCATGAGCCATTTCATTTCTCAGCCTAATTCCTCTTCAGCTATACCTTCTCCCTCCCATCCTCCATCATCTTCAGCCCAAAAAAAGATATGCTCTAAAAAGAAAGCAGAAAACTTCTTTAAAGAATAAGGTGAAACAGAGGATGAAAAAACAGAAGAAGGTTTCCATGCCTTTGATTTTTGTTCGTGTTTTTTCTTTTGGTCAAGCAGTTAAAGAAATACAATTTTGGAGATTGTTAAACATCC
The DNA here is from genome assembly GCF_905171775.1 of Rana temporaria. Classification (NCBI taxonomy): domain Eukaryota; kingdom Metazoa; phylum Chordata; class Amphibia; order Anura; family Ranidae; genus Rana; species Rana temporaria. The sequence goes on from NC_053492.1 coordinate 250,586,952, forward strand.
TAAGAAAATTTATAAATATGATCCCAGCTTGTAGCAAGAAGATCCTCCTTCATTTCATTTAATTCCTGAGGTAAGAGAAATGGTAAAGGAAGTGTGGGGACAAAAGCCCAAAAAACATAAAAGTGTAGAAGTTGTTTTAAAGTGTGGAGTAGAAAGACCTAAGAGCATCCCCACCTTCAAAGGGGTTAAGTTGATGGCAGATTTATGAAAGATTTGGTTAATTCAGCCTCAAATTCTATGCTACTGTCAATTACAGCAAAGCTTTCCTTTGTTCCATGCTGTAAAATGAAAAGAAGATCTTTGGAACACAATTAGAGGACATATTTAACTAATTAATCAATCAATTAATTCATTCATGAAATCACTCTAGCAACCCCCCCTGCTAAGACTGTTTACTGAAGGAGAAGTTTGAAAACACCTGACCTGTATCACCAGGGCCGGAGTGGGACTCATTTTCAGCCCTGGAGTTTCATGCCTTAGACCAGCCCACTTTAGTTCACGACTATTAAAATAATGTCCGCGCCTCAGCTGCTGGAACGCAGGAGCAGTGTTGCCAACCTACCAGATTGAAATTTACTGGCACAACACCCAAAATTTACTGGCACAGGCAAATTTTTATGGACATTTTACAAAAGTTAAAAAAATTCAGTTTTAAATGCATATTTCAGTATTTAGGCTACAAATAAGTACACTGTGCAAATAGCAATACGATTTAAGGTAGATATTAAGGTAAAAAAAAAAAATTCTGTTATTTCCGCTATAATAGTTCATTGGTTTCTGTTCCCCATCACCTCATGCCCCCACCAGCTCTTGCTACCATCACCTCCTGCCAGCTCTTGCTACCATCACCTCCTGCATCCACCAGCTCCTGCCATCACCTCCACGTCCTGCCACAATCACCTCCTGCCACCACCAGCTGTCAGCTCGTGCCACCATCACCTCCTGCCGCCACCATCATCTCCTGCCACCATCACCTCCGGCCAGCTCCTGCCACCACCATCACCTCCTGCCGCCATCATCACCTCCTGCCGCCATCATTACCTCCTGCCGCCACCACCTCCAGCCAGCTCCTGCCCCCACCATCACCCCCTGCCACCATTACCTCCTGCCAGCTCTTGCCACCATCACCTCCTGCCAGCTCTTGCCACCTGCACCCATCACCTCCTACCCCCACCACCACCTGCACCCACCACCTTCTGCCAGATCTTGCCACCATCACCTCCTTCCCCCACCACCTGCACCTCGTGCCACAATCAGCTCCTGTCAGCTCTTGCCACCATCACCTCCTGCCCCTACCACCATCACCCCCTGCCAGCTCTTGCCACTATCACCTCCTGCCAGCTCCTGCTCCTACCATCACCCCCTGCCAGCTCTTGCCACTATCACCTCCTGCCCCGACCACCTTCTGCCATCACCTCCTGCCCCCACCACCACCTTCTGCCACCACCACCTCCTGCCAGCTCTTGTCGCCATCACCTCCGGCCCCCACCACCACCTCCTGCTAGCTCTTGCCGCCATAACCTCCTGCCCCCACCACCACCTCCTGCCAGCTCTGTTTTTTTCCTAATAAATTACATGAATTGAATTGATGAATTAAATGTAAAAAGTATAATAGTATTAAAAATATGACATGGGGGGGGGGGCTGATGCAGGTCCATAGGCCCACAACCACACCTCCAACACCTGGGGTGCTAAACACCAATGGGAAAAAAAATTATTAATATTAACAATGGTAAATAGCCGAGTGAGGTGTATAGTTAAAAAACAGTCATAAGGGGTTAAAGTGGGAGTTCACCCGAAAAACAATTTTTAACATTAGATTGATGCTCATTTTGTCAAGGGGATGCGGGTGTTTTTTTTTTTAAATCGAACTAGTACTTACCGTTTTAGAGATAGATCTTCTCCACCGCTTCCGGGTATGGTCTTCGGGACTGGGCGTTCCTATTTGATTGACAGGCTTCTGACGGTCGCATACATCACGTCACGAGTAGCCGAAAGAAGCCGAACGTCGGTGCGGCTCTATACGGTGCCTGCGCACCGACGTTCGGCTACTTTCGGAAAATCGTGAAGCGATGTATGCGACCGTCGGAAGCCTGTCGGAAGTCTGTCAATCAAATAGGAACGCCCAGTCCCGCAGCCCATACCCAGAAGCGGCGGAGAAGATCTATCTCTAAAACGGTAAGTACTGCTTCGATTTAAAAAAAAACACCCGATTCCCCTTGACAAAATGAGCATCAATCTAATGTTAAAAATGAAGTTTTTGGGTGAACCTCCACTTTAAGGACGTCTATGAATCTAGTAATGTCCCGAAGACCATAAAGATAAAAAACATAAATAGTCCAAATCCAGATGACATCCACTGTAACTAGATGATGAAAAGAAGTAGAAGAATCCACCACCGATTGAAGTTGGTAAAGGAAGAGAAAGGGAATTCCAGAAATCACACCGGGGAACAGAGGTAAGTGTAAACTCTTACCAGATCACCACTAAAACGGGCATATCGATCCGCTCGATCGGATGTAACAGGAACTCCGGGGCTGTAGACTCACACTTCCAGCTGCTTCTTGCAAGGTACCACAGACACCTCTCTCCGCTTAGGGTCTCAGCTCGCAAGCTCCATCTTCCAATGGGGTACCCAGGAGGGAAAAAATGAGGGCTCGAGATCGTGAGGTACCGCTAAATATTTATTTAAATTGTGTAGCCAATTGTACTAAATACATTTAAAAATTGCCGGCATAAAGGTTAAAACAAACAAACAAAGGAGAGCAAACGTACGCCCGTGCTTCCGGGTCACGTACAGCGCGGTGACGTCAGTGCGTAGGTTCAGCTCCAGTAACATTCATTGGCGTGGAGCGGAGGCCTCGCCCGGCACATGCGCAGTTGCATGGTCGGTTAGCCGCGGCCATCTTTTTTACGGGCACCCGATGCCCATAACGGACACCACAAAATGGGGGTTAAATTTACGGTTCACCGGCCCGCAACCCGACCAGCCCACCGAGAATTATCCTGGTTCTCCCGATTGGCCAATCCGGGCCTGTGTATCACCATTGTCATTGGACAGTTTAACCCGCCCTGTTTCCAAAGGATGGGAGGGAAGTGTTTTGAAGAGAAATGTGTTACCATGTGATTGCAATAAAGATTAATTTCCTGTTTGGAACCTGAAAACAGAGCTGTGTCTCGTTAATGGGGGGAATTATTCTTATGGGTCTCGTTAGCCTGTGTTGGTAGCTGCCTTGTGTTCGGAAAGGGAATATCCTAAATGGCTTTCGTATTTGGGGTGCCGTTACAGGGCCCCACACCAAAAAAATGGCGTGGGGTCTCCCCAAATTCCACACCAGACCCTTTGGGTCCAGGATGGATTTTTTTTAAAGGAGGGAACCCCACACTTGTCTCCCCTCCTTTCCTGGCCTTCCAGGCTGCATGCTTGAATAAGGATATGACATGGAATATGGGGGAACCCACATTTTGTTTTTGTAGGGTTCACCACTAACATCTATACCGGGCCCTCATCTAGAATAAAGGTCTGGTACAGATTAAGGGAATCTCCAGCTGCTTTGTTTACAAACAGAATGAAACAGTTAGAAACTGTCATTTAATAACAATTTAAATTACATTTTTTTCTGTTTAAAAGTCAGTTTGTCTGCAGTAGATTGTATACATTTTACAGATACGCCACTTCACATGCAGGGTAAGGGCAACCCACAAGCATGTTATTTCAAGGAATTTCTCATTTCTATTGTTTCACATTAACGATTAATACATTTCTGCTCTCCACCAGAGTAAAAAAATAAATAAATGCTTTTCTTCTAAAACTCTTCAGCAGACTGTGGGGGGACCCATATACCAGATGATATCAATGGGTTCAAACAGTGGTGGTAAGGGGATATTAATTTGAATTCAACTGAGGGACCTTTTTAAGGAAACAAAAGTTCAAGAGTCAAATAAAAAGTGAGACACTCTCCTGACTAATGAAGAGTCTCTAAAACGCAGTTAAACAGTGGATCCAGTACCTACTATGTAATGGAGACAGGTTTTTACTCTACTATATTCTTGGTTCCAAAATCTTCAGGCAGATACAAGTTAATGTTAATTTGATATCCAAAGTTAGTGTTAGAAAGATGATTGGCTACTCTCGATAGACCTATTTACAGATAGACTTTGCTTACCGATAGAAGCCTATTTACATATTTCTATCTTCTAACATACTCAAAGTTCCTAAGATTTTGCATCCTTAACCAACATCTACCACCCTTCTGTTTGGGCTTTCAAGACCAAATATTGGCTGTTCAGAAATGTGTCTGATTAACAAACGTTTAGGGTGTCAGGTGCAAACATGATAGTTTCCAGCTGTTGCTAAGGAAGGTAGTGATGTCACCACTATATCTCTGCCCCTTTCTTTATATCACTGGTGATGGAGGTTTTGGGATTTATATCATGAGACTTTTTTGGGGAATTGTTAAATGTTTTAGTGTCTTTATTTCTAGCCTACAACTTTTTTTGTGAAGGAATAGGGTTACTACATACCTCATACTCATTCACACGGAGGGGCCGGTATCTAGGGGTTTCCAGATTCCAATAATCCCCCTGCCCTCAGTCAGCCACAACCATCATACAAAGGTTGCAGGGAAGAGGACCTTGTCATCATCTTCATGGGGACAATGTACTTTGCCATGTTGAGGGAATGGGCACAATGTAGTTTGCCATGTTGAGGGAATGGGAACAATGTAGTTTGCCATGTTGAGGGAATGGGAACAATGTAGTTTGCCATGTTGAGGGAATGGGAACAATGTAGTTTGCCATGTTGAGGGAATGGGGACAATGTCGTTTTCCATGTTGAGGGAATGCGGCCTTGTATATTTCAGGAGGGGACACTCTCATCGCCACTCTGTCCTGGCCATTTAGGCTGTATGTGCAGATAAAGGGTCTGGTATGGATTTTAAGGGGGATCTCGCACATTTTGTTTTTTATAAGTGAAGTCCTTTTTAAAATCTGTACTAGACCTGAAGGGTCTGGTACTGATTTCCTGAGGGGCTGCATGCATTTTTTTTTAGGTACCCCCTTAAAATCTATACAAGACTCAAAGCATCTGGTATGTCTTTTAGGGGGACTATATGCTTTTTTTCCCCATTCTTGCTGTAGCATTACATTTCCTTCAGTAATTTTCAGTAATTTTCAGTTTAAAAAAAAAACCACACAAATTCCTAAAATTGCAGCGACAGTGATGCTAAAAGAAGTAAAACTAATCCAAGAGGCTAAAGAGACAGGTCACTAGTGTCTGTCCCCACACAGACACTGCTCCCTGCAGCTCACAACTCTCCTGTGGAATGAAGGAGCCTTGTATGAACACTCGCCTAGCAATTAAAGTGAAGCTACACTACATCTAAGCACCACAAACCAAAAAGGCTATTTAATTAATTTATAATATTAATTTCAAAATATTCAAAACAAACTTCCCCATCCATCCATGTCTCCATGCTTTATTTTGCTGACAAATTACTTTAAAAAAACACCCCCTATCATTTCTGGCTGTAGCCATGGCAGATGATTCATGTAGGATTTACTTCCTGGAATCCATCTGCCCTTAGTTCAGGCATTCAAGCTTAGCTGAAAAAACCTCCTGAAGACTCCTGGGATGTATGACATAATTTGTCTAGACCTGGAAACCAGGTAGCAACTGAAGAAATGTAAAAAAAAAAGTTTAAAACAAGTAAATATGATACGATTTCCAATTTATTTAATAATGAGAGCAGCATAAGGATTAGGAGTAGTCAATATTCTTGATTGAGAGAGTGAAGTTCCGCTTTAGTCTCACACCTGCTTGGGCATTCTTCATTTATCAGTCATCAACTGCAGATTTTCTCAGTGACAGATACTTAATAAAGTGACAGATACAGTATAAAAAAACTAAAATATATGTACATGTGTGTGTGTGTGTGTGTGTGTGTGTGTGTGTGTGTGTGTGTGTATATGTGTGTGTGTGTGTGTGTGTATATATACACACACATGATCCCTCCATGATCTCTTTATCGCTAAATCATTTAACCACTTCCATACCAGGTACTTACGCAGCTTCCCGCCCAAGCCAATTTTCAGCTTTCAGCACTGTCGCACTTTGAATGGCAATTGCGCGGTCATGCTACACTGTACCCAAACAAAATTGGCGTCCTTTTTTCCCCACAAATAGAGCTTTCTTTTGGTGGTATTTGATCACCTCTGCGATTTTTTTTTTTTGCGCAACAACTAAAAAAAGGCTGAAAATTTGGAAAAAAAATTACGTTTTTATTTTTTTCTGTTAATTTTTTTGTAAATAAGTTTTCTCTTTCAATTACGGGCACTGATATGGCGGCACTAATGGGCACCGATGAGATGGCACTGATGGACATCGATGAGGTAGTACTGACGGGCACAGATGAGGTGGCACTGATTGGCGGCGCTGGTATGCGACACTGATGGGCACACATAGGCGGCACTGATGGGCACACATAGGCGGCACTGATGGGCACACATAGGCGGCACTAATGGGCACACATAGGCGGCACTGATGGGCACACATAGGCGGCACTGATGGGCACTCATGGGCGGCACTGGGCACTCATAGGCGGCACAGATGGGCACTCATGGGCGGCACTGATGGATACTTATGGGTGGCACAGATGGGCACTGCTAGGTGGGCACTGGGCATGGATGAGCACTGTGGGGTGGCACTGATGGACACTGGGGTGGCGCTGATGGACACTGGGGTGGCGCTGATGGACACTGGGGTGGCGCTGATGGACACTGGGGTGGCAGCACTGATTGTTGCCAGTCAGTGCCCATTTGTGGGCACTGACTGGCATCTTTTTTCTTTATGTTTTTTTTTTTATTTATTTTTTTAGACTTTTTTTTTTTTTTTGCTTTTTTGTTTTTTTTGCCCACCCTGGTGCTCCAGGGTGGGCATCCCTGGTGGTCCAGTGTGGCGATCCGAGGGGGGGCTGCGCTGATAAACAATCAGTGCGAACCCCCCCTGACAGGAGAGCCGCCGATCGGCTATCCTCTACTCGCGTCTGTCAGACGCGAGTGAGGAAGAGCCATCGACGGCTCTTCCTGTTTACATCGTGATCAGCCGTGGTTGGACACGGCTGATCACGTGGTAAAGAGTCTCCGCCGGAGGCTCTTTACCGAGATCGGAGATGCAGGGTGTCAGACTGACACCCCGCATCACCGATCGCCGCGATGCGCGCCCCCACGGGCGCGCGCGGCATGAAATCCTGCAGGACGTTCTAGAACGTCCTGTCAGGATTTCATAACCACTTCCCGGACGTAAATCGGCCATAGGCCGGGCGGGAAGTGGTTAATCTTCTCGCCGTTACCGAAACCTGGCTTCACGAATCCGACACTGCGTCTTCTGCTGCTCTATCTAACGGTGGTCTTCTTTGGACTCACTCCCCCAGAGCCAGTGGACGCAAAGGAGGGGGTGTTGGAATCCTTTTAGCCCCACATAGCACCTTTCAGGTACTTCACCCACCTCCCTCTCTGTCACTCTCCTCATTTGAGGCGCATTGCGTTCGTCTCTTCTCCCCAGTTTCTCTAAGGATAGCTGTGATCTACCGGCCCCCTGGCCCAGTATCATCCTTTCTGGATGACTTCTCTGCCTGGCTACCCTACTTTCTCTCTTCTGAAATCCCCACAATCATTCTTGGCGACTTCAACATCCCTACTAATGCTAACACTCCTGCAACTTCAAAACTTCTCAGTCTAACCTCCTCTTTTGACCTGAAGCAATGGATACAGGCTCCTACTCACTCTGAAGGCAATACCCTTGACCTTGTCTTTTCCCACCTATGCATTCCACGTAACCTCTCCAACTATCATTACCCCCTATCTGATCACTACCTTATTAACTTCACTCTCTCCTTCTCCTCCACCTCCTCTCCACCCAAACGCCTAACGGTTTCTCGCAGAAACCTTCACCATATCAACCCTTCTCTTCTATACTCTGCGACTGACCACCTCTACGACAAAATCGCACCCCTGTCCTGCACTGACCTAGCCACTTCTGTCTGCAACACTTCACTTCTAGCATCACTGGACAGACTTGCCCCCCTCACTACACGCAGAATAAGACAACGCCCCCTTCAACCCTGGCAAACAGATGATACCAGAAGTCTGAAAAAACACCACCGTGCTCTTGAGCGCCAGTGGCGCAAGAGCAAGTCCAAGGAAGACTTCGTCCAGTATAAATCTGCCCTCCAAAAATACAATTCCAGCCTCCTCACTGCCAAGCAGACCTATTTCATCACCCTCATTAAAAAGTTATCATCCTGTCCCCGTCAACTCTTCTCTACCTTCAACTCTCTACTTCGTCCCCCACTGCCTCCACCCACCAACTCACTCACTGCCCAGGAGATCGCCAATCACTTCAAACAGAAGATTGATACAATTCGCAAGGAGATCTCTACTGTTCAGATACCCTCCACACTTCCCACCTCATGCCCACAGGTACAATCTTTACTTCGCTCTTTCAACCCCACCACTATAGACCAGGTCGCTAAATTACTTGCCAACGTCCATCTTACCACCTGCGCTCTGGACCCTGTTCCCTTGCAAATGCTACGTTCACCCTCTGACTCTATTCTACATTCTCTAACCCACATCTTCAATCTCTCCCTCTCTTCTGGCATCTTCCCTAACTCTTTGAAACATGCACTAGTCAGCCCCATACTTAAAAAGCCCTCACTGGACCCATCCAATCCTGACAACCTATGCCCCATCTCCTTGCTCCCCTTTTTATCCAAACTCCATGAACGTCTCGTCTACAACCAACTGAGCGTCCACCTTGCTGATAATAACCTTCTTGATCCCCTTCAGTCTGGATTTCGTCCTCAACATTCCACAGAAACTGCTCTACTAAAACTTACAAACGATATACTAACGGCCAAAACTAAGGGACACTATTCTGTGCTCCTACTCCTGGACCTCTCTGCCGCCTTCGATACGGTTGACCACCCACTCCTCCTCAAAAAACTTCACACCTTTGGTCTCCGTGACTGTACTCTACGCTGGTTCTCCACCTACTTATCCAACCGTACCTTTAGCGTTACTTACAATTCTACTTCCTCCTCTCCTCTTCCTTTCTCTGTTGGGGTCCCCCAAGGTTCTGTTCTTGGACCTCTCCTATTCTCAATCTACACCTCCTCCCTGGGTCAGCTGATAGCCTCCCACAGCTTCCAATACCATCTCTATTCTGACGACACTCAAATTTATTTCTCTACCCCTCAACTCACTAGTTCATTTTCCTCACGTATCACTAATTTACTATCAGATATATCACTTTGGATGTCGCACCACTTCCTCAAACTCAATCTATCTAAAACGGAACTTATCATTTTCCCTCCCCCACGTGCCACTTCCCCAGATCTCTCTGTCAAAATTAATGGCACAACTATCAGCCCATCCCCACATGTCAAGGTCCTAGGAGTAGTCCTGGACTCTGAACTGTCATTTAAACCTCACGTTCAATCACTGTCAAAATCTTGCCGCCTCAACCTTCGCAACATCTCCAAAATACGCCCCTTTCTAATCAAGGACACCACAAAGCTCTTAATTCACTCCCTGGTCATCTCTTGCCTTGATTACTGCAACTCCCTCCTCATTGGCTTACCTCTGCATACTCTAACTCCCCTTCAATCCATCATGAATGCTGCTGCCAGACTGATCCACCTTACCAACCGCTCTGTCTCTGCTTCCCCTCTCTGTCAATCCCTCCATTGGCTTCCACTCACCCAAAGAATTAAATTCAAACTACTAACTACTACCTACAAAGCCATCCACAACTCTGCCCCCAGCTACATCACTGACCTAGTCTCTAAATACCAACCTAATCGTTCTCTTCGCTCTTCTCAAGACCTCCTACTCTCTAGCTCTCTCATCACCTGCTCCCATGCTCGTCTCCAGGACTTCTCCAGAGCCTCTCCAAGCCTATGGAACTCCTTACCCCAATCTATCCGCCTATCCCCTTCTCTATTAGCTTTTAGAGGATCCCTGAAAACCCTCCTCTTCAGAGAAGCCTATCCTACCCACACCTAACAACTGTATTTGTATTTGAGTCCATCTGATCATCCCCCACAGCTACTACCCATTGTTCCACTTGACCCTCCCTTCTAGATTGTAAGCTCTAACGAGCAGGGCCCTCTGATCCCTCCTGTATTGAATTGTATTGTGACTGTACTGTCTTCCCTGATGTAAAGCGCTGCGCAAACTGTTGGCGCTATATAAATCCTGTATAATAATAATAATATATATATATATATATATATATATATATATATATAAGAATTTTAATGAGGTTTATAGCTTATTGCTTCTTTATTTGATGAGAATGGATTTCTTGATGAAAATAAGTCTGGGGGAAAAAAATCGATATTTTGATAAACTGCTCTTTTTTGGCTAAATTATTTTGGTGTTACTTGTCTGCTAATAAGTTGTCTAAGAAATAATCCAGCAGATATCCAGTAGAGGTTTCAAGCGCCTGTTTAGCCCTAAGGATCGCACAGCATGAATTTGCACTGCATGTTTGCTTTCTAAGGAGGAAATGTTGCACTTTGAAATTTGTTTTATACTCATGTCGTGTAGGGTGCAGAATTAAGGTGAAAAGTTATGCAAAAGTAAATTGTGAACTTGACAAGTTAGCAAATCAAGAGACAGCTAGTTAACATGTATTGATGCTCAGTTGTTAATAATGAGATATTAACTACTTTGAGTCTGATGGAAAAACGTAGCAGTATAAAGGAAGTGAATTAAAGAAAGCAAGCAAACAATAGCTTCTAATAGACTAGCGTTATGCTCATTCATAACAAGGGACAATTTTTTTTTTTCAGAGTGACAAATTCAGAAATAACCTTTCGTTCTTGGAATCTTAATAGCAAAAAAGATGCAGTGCTAAAGAGAAATCACACTGTACAATAATAGACATATCTTTTCAGCGATACTGTTAAAATATGTCTGAAACAATACATGCTATGTAACATTTAAACATTACATGGGTTTTTATTTTTCTAAACACTCTGCGGCTGGAGAGTGCAAAATCTGGTGCAGCTGTGCATGGTAGTCAATCAGCATATAACTTCAAGTGATTGTAAAGGAAAAATTTGTATTTAAAAAAAATATAACAAACATGTCATACTTACCTGCTTTGTGCAATGGTTTTGCACAGAGTCGCACTGATCTTCCTCCTCTTGAGTCCCCTGCCGGCACTCTGGGCCCCTCCCTCTTGCCGAGTGACCCCATAGCAAGCCACTTGCTGTGGGGGCCCTCATGCATGCTCATTTCCGAGCCAGCTCTCTGTGTCCATAAGACACAAAGGCCTCGTACACACAACCGAACATGTCTGCTGAAACTGGGCCGCGGACCAGTTTCAGCAGACATGTTCGGTCGTGTGTACGGCCGACCGAACAATTTTCCAGCGGATCGGACGGTCCGCAGACCGTTTTCATCGGACATGTCCCCTCGTGTGTACGAGGCCAAAGAGTGCAGCTCAGCCCTGTCCTCAGCACCTGCCTCAATGGCTGTGATTGAAAGCAGTGGGAACCAATGGCTCCTGCTGCTGCATCTCAGCCAATGAGGAGGGAGAAACCCAGGAGAGCCTTGGGTCTCGTGCACATCGTTGGGTTGAGATTGGGCTTAGGTAAGTACTAGGGGGGGCTGAGGGGGAGCTACACACTGAAGGCTTTTTACCTTCATACATAGAATGCATGAAGATAAACAAAATTCAACCTTTACAACCACTTTCAGCTTTCTCAATTAAGTTTTGACAATTAGGCTTCATTTCCACTGACGTTTTTACAGCCACTTTTCTGAGCGTTTATTACAGCTTAAAAACGCCTGTCCATGTTATTCTATGGCATCATGCCCACATAGGCTTTTTTGAGCTGGAAATGGCATAGGCGTTTTTGAGCTGTAAACAAAAAAACGCAGGACCAGGGCGTTCTGAAGCTCCAGAGTAGAGCTGTAAAAACGCCAGACATTAAAAAATGCTCAAAAACGCTCAAAAACGCGTGAAAACGCTCAAAAACGCTACCGCTGCGTTTTTGAGCTCCGGGCTCACAATTTTTTTTTTTTTTTTTTTACAAAATAAACAGGGACAGGCATTATTAAGCTCTAAAAAAGGCTAACAAGAGTGGCTGTAAAAACACCAGTGGAAATGAAGCCATAAGCTTTGACAAAAAGAAAACATGGAAGCTGGTTGGTTTCTATGCAGAGTTGCACCAGATTGTGCCTGCACATCATTGCTTATGGCTGGCTTGCTGATAGTTACAACAGCTGAACATACCTGCATCAAGACAGCTGCTTGTTGTCTGAGCATGAAAGCGCATGAAAAAGCATAAAAACAAGCAAAAGAACCCAAAAAAGTACAAACTTAAATAAAAGCTCAAATGCTTGTAAAGCATTGTAAATGCTTGAGCTGCTGTGCGCATGAGCCCTTAGTCAAATATATCACATGACATAACATACTGTAACATAGATGAACAGACTGGACAGTGAAAGTTAAAGGTGAACTACAGCCAAAGCTTGTTTGGCTGTACTTGTGTGGATCACAGGAGTGCAGTCCATTTTGAAAGAAAGAAAGAAACACTTTCATCAACTGATTTGTTTTTTAACCAGACAAATGTTTTGTTTCAAAGTAACATCTTGCTTGGCTAAGCAAACACCCAAATGACATTGTGATGCACTCATCTCAATGCAAACATTCTGTATACATTTCTATGCTTTTGCATATGTATAGAGAGTTCTTATTTCAGGTGTTATGCATAATATAAGAGCCGGTTCACACTTAGGTGGCACGACTTCGGGGGGCGACTCCGCAAGGCATCCTGAAGACGACTTCAGAGGCGACCTGCAAAATGACCTCTGCATGGAAGTCAATGCAGGTCGCCCGAGCCGCCCCCGAAGTCATACAAGAACCTTTTTCTAAGTCAGGGCGACTTACGTTGCTCCTATTAGAACAGTTCTATTGCATAGAATGGGACGTGACTCGCCCCAGTGTGAACCGGCTCTAAGCATTCAGCAAAGCAGAAGAAAAACGTATATTAGATAAGAGTGTATCCAACACCGAGCACACCAAAAGGAAACTAATAGCGCTTGTCAAAACACTAACACAGATGCACTGTTAAAGGACAACTGTCACAAATATTGTATTCTGACAACTGTATGCTTGTTATGACTTATGATAAATGCTGTGCTTCCCTATTTGGATACACCGTGTACCAATATGCAATATAATGTGCTATAAGTGCAAAAAAATAATCAAATTACAATAAATTAAAAAAATCCAAACAAGTAAAGTGCTGATAGATACATATACAGTACTATTCATACAATAAGTGACTTTATATTGTAATATTAAAGATGATTTGTAAAAAGCCCATAAAAAAGCCCATAAACAAGTATGCTCCCAGTAAAGGCAGTGAAAAAAAAATCATCAAAAAGATTCCAAATGAAAGTGCTCAGTCACTGTGCATGCTCCCACCAGGGTGCACGTTTGTATGTTTATTATTTTTGTAATAATAGTATGGACTATATAAATTATTTTGTTTTACATGTCTATACAGTATATATATATATATATATATATATATATATATATATATATATATATATATTTTACAACAGAACAAACCCTTATTTTAATGGGACTATATAGTGACAAGAATTAAAGATAAATGATTGTATAAAAATAGACACATTTTATTTAAACATAAAGATTAAGGGCCAGATTCACAGAAGAGATACAACAGCGTATCTCCTTATACATCGTCGTATCTCTGAGAGTATCTATGAGGCTGATTCATAGAATCAGTTACGCATAGATAGCCCTAAGATCCGACAGGTGTAATTGACTTACACCGTCGGATCTTAGGATGCAATACTTCGGCCGCCGCTGGGTGGAGTTTGCGTCGTTTTCCAGCGTTGGGTACGCAAATGAGCTTTTACGGCGATCCACAAAGGTTTTCGTTTTCGTTACATCGTCGCTAGTCGTTTTTTCCCGTCGCAAAGTTAAGCCTGCTTTAACATGGCTTAACTTTAGACGAGCCATGTTAAAGTATGGCCGTCGTTCCCGGGTCGAATTTCAATATATTTTTTGGGCGTAAGACGTCCGGGAATGCGAAAGTACGTTACGCACGTCGCCGCTCAAAAAAATTACGTCACTTCGCACAAAGCACGGCGGGAATTTCAAAACGGAGCATGCACAGTACGTCCGGCGTGGGAGCGCGCCTAATTTAAATGGTACACGCCCCATTTGAATTAGGCGGGCTTGCGCCGGACGGCTTTACGTTACACAGCCGCAAGTTTACAGGTAAGTGCTTTGTGAATCAGGCACTTACGCTGAAAACTTGCGGCGGTGTAACATAAAGACGATACGTTACGCCGACGCGATTCTTTCTGAATCTGGCCCTAAGTGTACAAAATTAGCATTTCCCATTGCTGTTGGATACTTTATCCACATTTATATTCCATATAATTAGATGTGGTATTTTCTATTTCAAGCCGCATTGTTCATTTGTACACTTCTGTTTTTAATCGTTCTGTATAAATAAAATGTGTCTATTTTTATGCAAACATTTATTTTTCATGCTTGTGCTTATATATAGACCTGTTAATAGAAGGGTCTGTTCTAAGTTTGATACATTTCAGGGATGACGGCGCCTTCCAACACCAGGTCAGCTTTCTATGTTATATATATTTTTAATCCGATATATACAGTATATATGTTGACCAAGTTGTCCAACAAAAGTGATAGTAACAGGGCTTGGGAAAAACAACCGTATTTATTGGTGCATAAAATGCACAGGCGTATAACAAGCACCCTAACATTAAGAGGGAAGTTTCAGGGGAAAAAAATTCCACAGCCCCCTGCGTATAACACGCAGGCACAGTTTACCCTCTCTGTATTAACCCTTTGCAGTTATGAGAACAGAATGTTTTTCATAGTAGTCATCTCTAGAAGGACAATTTCACATTTGTCCTGTATCTTGTGCACACTAGCTATGTTTTCTTGAGTAGCGCAATCAGCTCTCCCAATTCTTATCTTAGACTGCAGAGTGATTAGCCTCCATGCTGCATAGATGAGAAGAGGGGACGTATTCAGTAGTTCAGCAAAAGACAACCAGCCAGGCTGACAGCAGAAAAAAACAAAACAAAACAAAATTACTCTGGTGAATATTTGCTTTGTTCTGCACCAAACTGATAAAAGTGTTCCAAAGCAGAAAGGTAGTAGGTCCTCCACCAGACAGACCATACTTTTGGAACATCACTAGCAAACTAGCTTGACTACCAAACCTTAAAATGTTACTAAAACCAAGACACTGCATTCACTATATCTGGTCTCCTACAGTATACACAACATGGAAATGCAATTATTTTAGTAAATATAAACTGCTAAATATTTTTTTTCCATTAGCCGTTAGAGCAGTCTTCTGAATTCTATCAGTGTCTGGTTAAAGTGGAGCTCCACCCTATTTTAACACTTGTGCTTAATTACATTGCAGCCTTGAATGAATGAAGAAACTGAACTTTTTTTTTCTTTTGTGACAGTACCTGTCTTATCTTCATCTGTCAGTCTCCTTCCCGTCTCTTCCTTCATTCGAGGCTGCAATGTAATTAAGCTCAAGTGTTAAAATAGGATGGAGCTCCACTTTAAAGCTTGTAGGAGTTTTCATTCTCCCAAATGTCCAATGAGAATGCAGGATCCCTGACCCTGTGCCTGAACAGTGCTGATTAGCTCTCTGCTGATCACATGTACTCTCCCAAGAAAAAAAAAACTCTCTAGCAATACACACCAAACTGAGCATGTGCAGCCTGTCCCCCGGCTTTGTAAATTTTAGGTTATTTTTTGGAGACAGTGGAAGAAGGAGATGATCAGAGAAGACAGGATCGAACAGCCTTTTTACACAATGCAGAGAATTAACCCCTTAGGTTCCACAGTAAGTATACCAAGCATGCTTTACTGCATATACACACTGATTTTACTGTTGTGAGTTTAGTAACACTTTAAAGTGGAATTAGGTTCCATGCATGACTTTTACTTATAGGTAAGCCTATAATAAGGCTTACCTATAGGTAATGTAAATATCTCCTAAATGTGCACCGTTTAGGAGAAATTTACATTAAATGCAGCCAGTGACATCACTGGCGCATGAACTCTGAAGGAATGGCTCCAATGCAAATGCACAGGAGTGATGTCATCGCAGCTCCGGCTCTGGTCAGTCACAGAGTCCACGAACCCGAAAGCAAGACAGGTGAAGATGGAAGCGGCCTCCAGATCTGACATCTTGGTGCGGGAGGGCTTCACTTTAAGGTAAGTTTAACATAATATGCATATGTATTTACTTGGTAGGGTAAAAATAAAATGTCCAGCGGTTTAAAACCCCTGTATAGGTCAACATTGAAGATACTGTGAACTTAATGACTCACTTGTAGATTCCACCTTTCATTAGTTTAGCGTAGTCAGAACAATAAAACATTACTAGGTAATGGTAACAGGTAATAATAGGTAATAGTGAGGGATTTTTATCTCCCAGTGGAAACATTGGGAACTGTAGTACTATCTTGTACTTTAAAATTGCATCATCTTTTATTAACAATTTTTGCAAATAAAGCAAATGTTTAATTCTCCAAAGAGTTTAATAAAGTGTATATAAGCCTAAATTCATAGGTAACAAACATGATTCTTTTGCTGCTCTGTCAAATGTGCCATTGTCGAAGATTAAAAACAAGCCGATTAAAAAAAATTGAATTTACGAATTTCAAACATTTCATTGTGTTAATTGGCTTCTTTATGTTTTTTTTAAATAAAACTTAAACTTTTGTGATTCTTGTTCCAATTATAGCACATTTAGTAATACTTTGAAAAATATCCAATGCCAGGGGAAATAAAAGCTATATGATTTTTATGGGATCATTCATCAAGAACTAATTGAAGCCTTCATACAGTTTAGCGCTGATAAAACACTGTAACAATAAACAATAACAAAACTCACCAGAGAAGGATTTGTTTTGCCTTGAGGAATTGAGGTATGTTTTATCTTGGGGATTCCTAGTTAAAGCATCACCGTTTCTTTCTTTCATTTTTATAGGGGATAAACAGACTCTTCTCTTGATAATCATGGAGGGGAAGCTGTGTCAGATGTATTAGTATTGCTCCACTGGAGCTATTCTCATTGTAGACATTAGCAATTGTTTGTTTCTGACATTGCATAGAATAGCAAGCAGAATATTTGGAAATAGGTTTCATCTTTCATCTGCTTTCTTTGCTAATGTACATACTGCTATTTTGTTCATTTACTATTTTCTACACTGGATCTTGCATCGAAAGGATACTTTATTATGAACACATCATTACAGCTAGAAGAAAACTGTTTAACATGGCACAGTTTACAGTCTTTATATAGTAAATACGCCTTTGTGTCAGATTTCCTTTATATACATATTTAAAGGTGAAGTTGGAAGCAGCATTGTTTTTTACAGCATATAAAAAGGTGTAAAATGATATTGGGCAAGTGTGTCTTTTTTTACAGCCTATCCTGATCCGAACAGAATTCTTGCCTTTCTTGAAGTATGTTGTGCGGAGCCACAACATGTTTGAGAGATGGAAGACCTGACCTGAGCTTTGTATTGCAATCTTTGGGTTTCTCCTCACATACAGCTTTATCTGTGAACATTGATTTTTTTTTAACGTAGAAGAACGCTTTTATTTGCCATACATATTTAAATGCAATTTAACTTTTTATTAAAGTTTTTTTTCTCACAGTTAGCACTATGGTCTGTTTTCTCTACTTTGAGTATAAATGTGGAGTTGATAGAGCTGCGTGAGGCTGAGGAAGCAAGAGGAATAGGAAAAAAGCCCCAATTTGTTAGCTTCTTGTAGCCATCTTTAGGTGACAATGTTTTTTTTATTATTTTGCTGATAATTAACCAGTAATTTGGTGGGAAAACCCCTATGGTATGTTATTTGTGCTCCTGTAGGATTGATGTGAATAGAGCGTACGCCCTGAGCAATACCCTTAGCAATCGTGGCAGGTTACAGATTCACAAAAAGATATATGTTGGAGTAAGGTGCGGGTAAAGGTTTTGTAGCTCTTGCAGTGGAGAGGATTTGCTCCTTTATATGATTTTTTTTAATTTTTGGCCAGAACATCTCTGGGTGTTTCTGCAGGGAGTTTTTGAGATCATTTGTACTCAATCAATGAGCTTGTGGCGGGAGGGTAGTAAAAAGTTGTTGTAGGTATTTTTTAGCTCCTGAATTTTATGTTATTTTGCTTTGACCGGTCTTTAAGATCTGTGAGCTTCAGTTTAATTCTTTGAATTTCATCTGAGTGATGGTCATGTGCATGAAGGAGTTGTTTCCAGGCTTTGCTCATTTCACTTACATGTTTCTCTAGTGTATCAGTGCTCTCTTTCAGGCAGTCAACCCTGTGATGAATTTGGGAGAGGGAGATATGCAGCTCTCTAGGCAAGTCTTTCTGTAATGTGAGCAGCAAAGATTTTAACATACTCTCTGATACAGAGGTGTCAGTGACCAGTATAGTAGCTAGGGCAGAGATGTGATAGGAGCTCTTATTTATGGTGTCTGATGCAGCCCAGTGGTGCTTTTTAGCTAGGGTATTTTGCTGTGTGAGTTATCTGGGGGGGAGGCAATCCTCTTAACTCTGTCAGCCGGCAGAGCTTCAGGATCTGTTGAGGGAGATGGGAGACTTTCCCTTTCCTCCTGCTTAGTCTGCCCTGGAATGTCAGGCCCTTGATGTCACTGCTGTGGCAGATCTCTTTGTGTTTGGCCATATGTGGTGGCGGAGGGAGGCCAGAGGTCTGCGCCATCTTGGGTCGAGCATTCCTTCATGTGGCCGAAATATTGTGTCAGGTGGCGCGGTGGCGGGTGGCGCCTTCTCAACATGCCGGTCTGTGTCCCATGGTCTTTCCTTCACAGACTGGTTGCTGGTTGCCTGTAGTTGCTTTGTATCTCTGCCGTGGAACTGAGCTCTGAGCTCAGGCAGGCCACACCTCCATACAATTTTATTTTTATACACATATTTAATATTTGCCTGTGGTTTCACAACACATTCAACTTCTATATAATAGAGATTTTAATAAAACTTGTGGCTGACTTTCCAATGCAGATTATTCTGTACTGACTACATGCAATTTAAAAGTAAAAGTGAATTTTAAAAAGCAAACATAATTTTGCAGCAATTTAGGCACTAGTGTTTTCCTCAACAAATTTGCATTAAAGTGATCTCATCTCCCAAAAATTATCCAAGCAGCTGCATCCCATACTAGAAGAGGATTAAAAACATTCATATCCTGAGTAGGGATGAGCTTCGTATTCGAGTCAAACTCATGTTCGTATTGAACATCGTATGTTCGATCGTTTGTCGAATTACGAAAGTTTTGGGCCGTTCGCGGCAAATTCAACTTACGTTTCACAGCCCATAATTCACTGCGGCATCGCAGTGCATTGCTGGCTGATGATTGGCCAAGCATGCACTATGACCCGCATGCTTGGCCAATCACAGAGACCCTAACAAGCCAGGAAAGTACAAATACCCCCCAAATTACCCCTTTTTGGAAAGTAGACATTCCAATGTATTTAGTAAGAGGCATGGTGAATTTTTTGAAGTTGTAATTTTTTCCCACAATTCTTGGGAATATTAAGATTTTTTTTTTTTTACACAAAATTGTCATAATAACACATTAGTTCTCTCACACAGCACATGCATACTTACAATGACACCCCAAAATACATTCTGCTTCTCCTCCTGAGTATGGCGATACCACATGTTTGGGACTTTTACACAGCCTGGCCACATACAGAGGCCAAACATTGAAGTAGCACCTTCAGACGTTCTAGGAGCATAAATTACACATCTAATCTCTCAACTACCTGTTACACTTTTGCAGGCCCTGGAGCACCAGGACAATGAAAACGCCCACAAAATGACCCCATTTTGGAAAGCTAACACCCCAACCAATTATCCATGAGGCATAATTGGTCTTTTCAAAGGTTCATTTTTTTCCAGATGTTTTTTTGAAAATGTGGAAAAAAAATGAAAACTATTTTTTTTTACACAAAGTTGTCCATTTATAAGATATTTCTAACACATAGCATGTACATGGAAAAAATAACACCCCAAAATATATTCTGCTACTCCTCCTGAGTATGGCAATACCACATGTGTGGGACTCTTACACAGCCTGGCCACATACAGAAGTCCAACATCCAAGTAGCACCTCCAGGCGTTCTAGGAGCATAAATTACACACACAAATTCCTGCCAACCTATGACATTGTTGAAGGTCCTTCATATTTCTAACCCATAGCATGTACTGTACATACCAATTACAAACCAAAATACATTCTTCTGAGTAAAGAGTAAAGAAAAGATTACCTGCTGTCTTAGTAGTGCAGTGGTCCACAGAGGAGAGCATCGGTCCAGGTAGCAGGCAGATGTGGTCAGCAGCAGTGAAAGGATCGTCAATGCAGCAGGCAGGATCACTGTCCATAGTACATGCAGCAGGCAGAGATATGGTTAGTGCAGCCAAAGTATTGGTCCAGGCAGCAGGCAGGACCATCAAGTTTAGGGCCTCGGTCAGGAAAGAATGGGCACAGGGGTAGAGGCTTCTCCCACCCAAATCGCTTTGAAGCCTCCGGGCAACCAGACCCTGTTCTGGGAACACAGAAAACCAAAAACTGGTTTTCTGAACTCCGAACACTATTCTGGAGCCCCTCACATATGTGAGACCCCTGTGTGGCAGGGTGCAAGATCAGTCTAAGGGGCAGGCAAAAACATGGTCAACAAGCCAAGGTCAGTGCAGGTAAAAGGCAGAAATAGGCGGTAGGCAGAGGCATAGTCGATACAGTCCAGGGTCAGTTCATGTGAAAGGCAGAAACATGGCGGATAAACAATGAAGACGGCAGGCAGAGGCATAGTTGAGAAGCAGTCCAGGGTCAGTTCACGTGAAAGGCAGAAACATGGCGGATAAACAATGCAGACGGCAGGCATAGTCGGTAAACAGGCCAGGGTCAGTTGAGTTGAGGCACTAGGTTGGTTGGTTGAGGCAGCAGGGAAATCAGCACAGAAATTGAAAACGGGGAAGTGGCATTCTATTAGGAATTTGGGTTAATAATTTTCGAAAGAGTGATATCGCTTGAAGCATGGTTTCATACATAGGCCAGGTTGGTCGGGACAGTCGGGGCAATAGCAACTGGTGTCATTCCTAATTCCACGTTTGCTGCACACCCGACATCTTTTTTGGCATCTTGTTCCGGTTGCTGATGGTGGAATAGTGTCAGGAAAATGACGCTCGTGCAGTCTGCTAACACAATTGGAGCGAATTCTTTGTAGGGCAGAGCCTTGCTGATAGATCAGGGCAGTGATGACATTTTCGATAAATCTGATTAAGGGGATGGGCCTTTCCGTTGATATGTGATAAGTGACATATGAACTATAAAGGGCCATATGGAAGAAGTATATTGCAACTTTTTTATACCAGAAAATAGACTTTTGTATTGAGCGATAGGGCTGCAGCATTTGATAGTTTAAATCCACCCCCCCATGAACTTATTGTATTTGTTGATACAGCAAGGCTTTTGAACAGTACAGCGTCTCCTGTGAAGTTCCACTGAGGTGTAATTGTGGATAGTCGACATGATGTAAACGTCTTTCTTATCCCTCCACTTGACGGCCAAAACTTCTTTGTTCCTCAAGCTTGCCGATTCCCCCCTTTGGAGCGTTGTGGTGACTAAACTCTGTGGGAAGCCTTTCCTGTTTTTACGTGCAGTACCACAGGCCAAAGTTTTATTCAGGAATAGGTGGCGAAAAAGGGGCAGACTGGTGTAGTAATTGTCCACGTATATGTGATACCCCTTTTGGAAGAGTGGGAATGCCATCTCCCATACAATCTTCCCGCTTATTCCCAGACACTCAGGGGGCTGGAGCTGGGAGTCTTTGCCTTTGTACACAAGAAAGGCATTCACATAGCCAGAGGAGCTTTCACAGAGCTTGTTTAGCTTCAAGCCGTACCTCGCTCTCTTACTGGGAATATACTGTTTTATTCCCAGCCGGCCAGTGAAATGGACCAGGGATTCGTCCACAGAGATGTTCTGTTCCGGGATGTAAAGTTCGTCAAAATTCTTATTAAAAAAATCTATTAGGGGCGAATTTTATATAATCTATCAAAGTCCGTATAATTCCGGGGGGGGGGGGCACTGCGAGTTGTCACTGAAATGCAGGAACCGTATGATCATGTCATAACGGGACCTGGACATCGTAGCTGAAAAAATTGGCATATGGAGTATGGGCTTTTTAGACCAATACCAATGAAGTTCATTTTTTTTTGTAAGCCCCATATTCAGCGTAAGGCCTAAAAACAATCTCATATCCTCCATTGTTAGGGGTCTCCATTCAAAAGGGCGGGCGAGGCATGAGTTGGGGTTGTTTTGTATGTACTGACGTGCAAAAAGATTTGTTTGGTCTATGATGGTTTGAAGGAACTTATTAGGGAAAAATACATTAAAAAAAATCGATTTCAGAGAAACCTTCGGTGTTGGCCTGCACACCTGGCTGTGCTGTGAAAGGGTGGATTGTGGCTGATCATGTGCTAGAAGGCAGCCACAACGGGTTGGCCAAGCCATCCGGTAGATGGGTTTGGGCCCTACTTCCTCGGTGTGGAATTCCAGAGCTTGTACTGGGCATTTCCTCCTAGGGTCTAGCGCCGTTAGCATTTGCTGATTGGCCACTGGGGTGTCCGGCGCTGCTGGTAGCTGCCTGGGGTTCAGACTGTGGTCTTTTTGGGTGGACTACTTCCTCCTCCGATTCTTATGTACTGATTTCGGGGGGCTCGTATTCCGAACCTCAATCGAAAGTATAATCAGTACTGTAATGGGGCGGTGAGAGCTCCCTGCTGCTCTCATCGGTCTGCGTTAGAATTTGGTATGTCTCTTCTGTGATGTATAATTTTCTGGACATGGTGGCTGTATTACAGGGCTGCACGACAGGGACAAATTGGCTGTACGTCAGCTAGAAATTGGCTGCTGGGCTCACGGGACAGGTACTCCTGATGAAGGTGACAGGTACTCCTGATGGAGGTGACAGGTACTCCTGATGGAGGTAACAGGTACTCCTGATGGAGCTCATGGGACAGGTACTCTTGATGGGGATGATAGGTACTCTTGATGGGCTGACAGGTACTCTTGATGGGGGTGACAGGTACTCAGGTACTCCTGATGGAGGTGACAGGTACTCCTGATGGGGGTGACAGGTGCTCCTGATGGGGGTGACAGGTGCTCTTGATGGGGGTGACGGGTACTCAGGTACTCCTTAAGGAGGTGACAGGTACTCCTGATGGGGGTGACAGGTACTCCTTTTTTATGGGGGTGACAGGTACTCAGGTACTCCTGATGGAGGTGACAATTACCCTTGGTGGGTGTGACGGGTACTCCTGACGGAGGTGACAGGTACTCTTGATGGGGGTGATGGGTACTCAGGTACTCCTGATGGAGGCGATGGGTACTCAGGTACTCCTGATGGAGGCGACAAGTACTCCTGATGGGGGTGACAGGTACTGAGGTACTCCTGAGGGGGGTGACGGATACTCAGGTACTCTTGATGGGGGGGTGACAAGTACTCAGGTACTTTTGATGGGGGGTGACAGGTACTCTTGATGGGGGGGTGACAGGTACTCTTTATGGGGGGTGACAGGTACTCTTGATGGGGGGGTGACAGATACTCTTGATTTAGGTGACAGGTACTCGGGTACTTTTGATGGGGGGGGTGACAGTTACTCTTTATTTGGGGGGGGAAATCTGGACACAGTACTTTACACTGACAGTCACTGTAACTCACTGTTCTGATTTCTGCTTCTCACACAGGATCGGTGTGTGAGGAGGAGAGCCCAGAGACAGCCGTTGCAGTGCTGTTTGTTTACACTTGTGACCGGCTGTGATTGGACACATCCGGTCACGTGGTAGAGAGCCAAATTTCATTGGCTCTTTACCTAGATCGGGACTAGGCTATGTCCAGGGGACGAGCCTCGTGCCCGATCGCCGCACTGCGCGCGCCCGATCGCCGCGCTGCATGCACATTGGGAAAGTGACCGGCTGTGATTGGAAACAGCCGGTCACGTGGTAAAAGAGACAATTTTATTGGCTCTTCACCGTGAACGGGGACGGGCTGTCTCCGAGGGACAAGCCGCATCACCGATCGCCGCGCTGCGGGCTGCCAGGAGCCTGCAGTAGCGGCGAGAAGGGCTGGACGTCATATGACGTCCACCCGAATCGGCGAGGGGTTCCTGCCGCCGTCATTTCCCTATGGCGCGGTATGGAAGGGGTTAAGCATCATTAAAATCATACATGCCGCAAACTAACACAATATTAAAGACCTTCTGCCACACTGCACATGTGCAGCCCATACACTAAGGCCATAAACACAAATACCTGGCTGAGAGTATGCATGTTACAGCTGCTCTAAAGAGATCTTGCAAGGCAGAGGAGCCACAATGGAAGTGGAAGCTGTGGATACGAATTTATGTTTGAAGATTTAGTAACACTAAGAGCTCCTGTTGTAACTGAACTGCCTGTTGTGCCTCTTAGAACACAATAACTTGTATTGCACTGTCACTGGACAATAGAGATCACAGATTAAACAAAGTATAAAGCCAATGAAGGGGGAAAAAATGGCCATGATCATACAGTACTTATCAATTGACTGGTGATATTGACAGACAGAAAGTACAGAGCCAACGAGAGTGGATCTGTACAATGCGATTGCTGTGACTAAACAGTGCCCACTTCCTGCCATACACTAGAGCCATTGGGGCAGGAAGGGGAGAGCAAATAACAGCCAGTGCTAGTGTAGTAACCACAGTGTCTTACCTGATCACAGTGTCCCTGCCTGATAACAATACCTTTGTCTGATTACAGTAACCCTACCTAAACACAGTGTCCTTTCCTGTTTATAACCAATGCCAGTTTACAGCCAAAATCTGGCTGCCCTGGCTGCCTTTGGCTCTCAGCGATGTATTGATAGGTGGGGCCACCTGTCAATTAAGCAGCTGGGTGGATCCCGACAATATTGTAAGGATGTTTTCCAAGCTCGGCAGAGATCTGCTCCATTAGCCGATAGAAGGCAATAGGAGAACAAAAGTAAATGTACTTCTGTGAAGGAAGTACAGCAAGAAAGTTTTGGCCATACTTCTCCTTTAAAGGAGTTTTAGAGGAAAAACATTTTTTGCCTAAAATTAATGTCTGCAAGGTAGACAGACAGAATAATGTAATAATTCTGTTAAAAAAAACGAGTAAATACCTATTAAATTCCTTTATCTATATCACCTCCGGCGTTCTAGTTTCTGTTCTCTCATTCACTTCCTGGTTTGCGGCGCTCGTTAATGTAAGAACTACATTTCCCAGTATGCATTGCGGCACACCCAGTAATTCACACCTCCTTGAAGTCTCTAAGGCCGTGTACACACGGGCAAACCTGTACGATGAAACCGGTCCGCCGGACCGTTTTCACCGTACATGTCTGCCCGGGGCTTTCTGTACGATGGCTGTACTAACCATCGTACAGAAATCCGTGCGTAAACAATACGTGGGGCGTGTCCGCGGTGTCGCCGCGACGATGACGCGGCGACGTGGGCGGGCCTGCCAGTTAAATGCTTAAACGCATGCGTCAAAGTCATTCGACGCATGCGAGGGATGGCGGGCGCTCGGACATGTACGGTAGGTCTGTACAGACGACCGAACATGTCCGAGCGGGCAGGATTCCAGCGGACTGTTTTAAAACAAGTCCAGGAATATTTGCCCGCTGGGAAAAGGCCCGGCGGGCAAATGTTTGCTGGAATCCTGCACGCTCGGGCCTACACACAACCGAACATGTCTGCTGAAACTGGCCCGCGGACCAGTTTCAGCAGACATGTTTGGTCGTGTGTACGGGGCCTAATACGTAGAGAGCGTCCTGTCGCACAGATGTAGTTCCCAGGAGGGGGCGAGCACGTTACTGACCACCGCAGTAAAGCCTCCCTTCACGGTGGTGAGTAACAATCAGACATGTAAAAAACTAGGTGAACCTCCTGCGCTGTGTTGGATAGATGTGAAAGGGAGGGAGGTGATGGGGGGCCAGTGGGTGAAAGTGGACACTGCAGCAAACAAAGAAAATCTGTCCAATACAGACAGTGAAAGTGTTTGAAAAGGGTGTATATATGTCTGCGCTGTGAATTACACTAGTGTTGGGGGGGAGGGGAGGGGGGGGAGGGGAAAGGGTGGGGTATTGTGGACCTGGGAGGTGAAAAACTATACAGACAAAAAATAGAAGGGACCTACGTGGCAGTCTCTAGGTGCAGTCCTAACTGGACCGTGTTAAAAGTCTATAGTGGAAATTCTTCAGTGAAAAGCCAAATATATACATAAAAAAGAAAATGTAAAATAATAGGAAAAGTCCCGGATTAATCCAAGTAGATACAAAACATTTCCAAGTGGAGTAAATGGAATGGGTGGATGATTGAAAGTGAAAATAAAATCCAAATGTAAGTGGGTGGAAATGTGCAGTCTGAACAGATCCACAAAAGCATGCAGCCCACACCACAAGTGATCTGGTCAGCTTACCTCCCAGCTGTCACTTAAAACCAAAGACAGTTACCAATGTTCCAGATTCCTGTTGGGTAGGTATCACTCTGTATAATCTCGGTGATTGGTCATACATAAGGGAGAGAAAATATAAGGTGTAACCTGGTCCTCCTGTCACATATAATAAAAAAGGTTGTAGCCAAGGTGGGTAAGTATACACTTACACTACTTACACAACGTGTAAGAAAAGGAAGCCTATCTCCACGAGCGCCGAGCTTGTCTCTCTAACTTCTCTCCGTCTCAGCCTCTTAGTCCCTCAGTGTCCTCCAAGCCGATTACTCGTGGTGAAATGGAAGAAACCGGGGTAGGGAGAAGTGAGAGAGGGGGGGGCACATCGCGTAAATGGTACAAAAAGGAGTCAATGAAAGCACAAAAAAACGGTAAAAACTCACATGGAGCAGTGAGGAAACGATCGCAAATCCACGAGCGCCACGCTCGTCTGCCGTCCGTCTGGTGCTGCTCCTGATTGGTGCTCAAAAACAAGTCCAGGAATATTTGCCCGCTGGGAAAAGGCCCGGCGGGCAAATGTTTGCTGGAATCCTGCACGCTCGGGCCTACACACAACCGAACATGTCTGCTGAAACTGGCCCGCAGACCAGTTTCAGCAGACATGTTTGGTCGTGTGTACGGGGCCTAATACGTAGAGAGCGTCCTGTCGCACAGATGTAGGGGCAAATCCACAAAAGAGATACTCCGGCGTAAGCCGTCGTATCTCTGGTTCTAACTTTGGAACTGATCCTCAGAAGCAGTTTTCCTAAGTTAGGCAGAAGATCCGACATCTGTAAGGGACTTACACTGCCGGATCTTAGGATGCAGTACCGCATCCGCCACTGGGGGCATTTCGAGTCGAAATGCCTCTGTTAGTATGCAAATTAGCACTTAGGGCGATCCTCAAAGCTTTTGTGCCTAGTTTTTTCGCCGTAAGTGTTAGTTTGCCTGGTGTAAAACTAGGGCTGCTTTTACAAAGTGTAAAGTTAGTCACACCTTGTAAAGGCCCATGCAAGCGACGGCATTTGGTATGCATTCCCGAGGGAGAACTCCACGGCAATTTGTAAATTCCAAACTGGCATGGGTTCCCCCCCAGGAGCATACCAGGCCCTTAGGTCTGGTATGGGTTGTAAGGAGACCCCCCCTCCGCCGAAAAATTGACGTAGGGGGTCCCCCTACAATCCATACCAGACCCGTATCCAAAGCACGCTACCCGGCCGGTCAGGAATGGGAGTGGGGACGAGCGAGCGTCCCCCCCCCTCCTGAGCCGTGCCAGGCCGCATGCCCTCAACATGGGGGGGTTGGGTGCTCTGGGGCAGGGGGGCGCACTACGGGCCCCCCCACCCCAGAGCACCCTGTCCCCATGTTGATGAGGACAGGACCTCTTCCCGACAACCCTTGCCATTGGTTGTCGGGGTCTGCGGGCGGAGGCTTATCGGAATCTGGGAGTCCCCTTTAATAAGGGGACCCCCAGATACCGGCCCCCCACCCTAAGTGAATGGATATGGGGTACATCGTACCCCTATCCATTCACCTGGAGGCAAAAAGTAAAAGTTAATAAACACACAACACAAGTCTTTTTAAAATATTTTATTATTCTGCTCCGGACGCCCCCCCTGTCTTCGTTATTAGCTCAATTACCAGGGGGGGCTTCTTCTTCCACCCTCCGGGGGTCTTCTCCGCTCTCCGGGGGGGGTTTCTGCTTCCGCTCTCCGGGGGGGGCTTCTCCGGACTCCGGGGGGCTTCTTCCATCTTCTCCCCTCTTCCGCTCTTGACTCGGCGAACCCCGGTTCTTCTGCAGCTCCCCGGTGCCTTCTTCTTCAGCGCTGGCTGCCTGCTATGTTTGTGTGTTAGCTCGATTTCAAACAGGCAGCCGGCGCGGTCTTCTGTGACGCCAGGGTCTTCTGGTCTTCTGTTCTTCCGATGTTGCCTCGTCGCCTGTTGTCGCTGTAATGATGGAAGCGCGCCTTGCATCACATTTATATAGGCATCACCGTCCCATCATGCTCCGGCAGGTACCCACGTGGTGGGTGCACGTGGGTAGGCACCCACCACGTGGGTACCTACCGGAGCATGATGGGACGGTGATGCCTATATAAATGTGATGCAAGGCGCGCTTCCATCATTACAGCGACAACAGGCGACGAGGCAACATCGGAAGAGGGGAGAAGAACAGAAGAGAAGATGACGCCACAGAAGACCGCGCCGGCTGCCTGTTAGAAATCGAGCTAACACACAAACATAGCAGGCAGCCAGCGCTGAAGAAGAAGGCACCGGAGAGCTGCAGAAGAACCGGGGTTCGCCGAGTCAAGAGCGGAAGAGGGGAGAAGATGGAAGAAGCCCCCCGGAGTCCGGAGAAGACCCCCGGAGAGCGGAGAAGACCCCCGGAGAGCGGAGAAGACCCCCGGAGAGTGGAAGAAGAAGCCCCCCTGGTAAAAGAGCTAATAACGAAGACAAGGGGGGCCTCCGGAGCAGAATAATAAATTATTTTAAAAAGCCTTGTGTTGTGTGTTTATTAACTTTTACTTTTTGCCTACAGGTGAATGGATAGGGGTACGATGTACCCCATATCCATTCACTTAGGGTGGGGGGCCGGTATCTGGGGGCCCCCTTATTAAAGGGGACTCCCAGATTCCGATAAGCCTCCGCCCGCAGACCCCGACAACCAATGGCAAGGGTTGTCGGGAAGAGGTCCTGTCCTCATCAACATGGGGACAGGGTGCTCTGAGGTGCGCCCCCCTGCCCCAGAGCACCCAACCCCCCCATGTTGAGGGCATGCGGCCTGGCACGGCTCAGGAGGGGGGGGGGGGCGCTCGCTCGTCCCCACTCCCTTCCTGGCTGGCCGGGTAGCGTGCTTTGGATACGGGTCTGGTATGGATTGTAGGGGGACCCCCTACGTCAATTTTTCGGCGGAGGGGGGGGTCTCCTTACAACCCATAACAGACCTAAGGGCCTGGTATGCTCCTGGGGGGGGAACCCATGCCGTTTTTTTCATTGAAAATTGGCATGGAGTTCTCCCTCAGGAATGCATGCCGAGCGACGCTGTCATTTTTTTTTATAATTTGTTTTCCCGGCGCGTCTTTTTTTCACCCGTCGCAACTTTAGTGTCCCGTCGCAATCCACAAAGCCGCCCGGCGTCAATTACGTTCGCGCGATGCACGTCGGGAAAATGACGTCACACGCATGCGCAGTACGGCCGGCGCGGGAG
Organism: Rana temporaria; assembly: GCF_905171775.1. Taxonomy (NCBI): domain Eukaryota; kingdom Metazoa; phylum Chordata; class Amphibia; order Anura; family Ranidae; genus Rana; species Rana temporaria. The sequence goes on from NC_053492.1 coordinate 250,616,797, forward strand.
CGCGCCTCATTTAAATTGTAAACGCCCCCCGGAGAAGAGGAACGCCTTACGACGGCGGCACTTAACTTACACGGCTTGAAATTTTTACGTAAGTGCTTTGAGGATCAGGCACTTAGGTAAAAACTTTAAGTCAGTGTAACTTAACTGCAGAAAGTTAAGTTACGCCGCCTGGCTGAGGATTTGGCCCGTAGTTCCCAGGAGGGGGCGAGCACGTTACTGACCACCGCAGTAAAGCCTCCCTTCACGGTGGTGAGTAACAATCAGACATGCAGGAAGTTAACAGAACAGAGAAGAAATAGAGCAACAATGAGGAAGTGAAAAGACGAATGTCTGCAGGTAAAGGATGCTTATTATGAAAAAAAAATAAAAAATTCCTTTACAACCCCTTTAATGCTACTCAGACTTTACTGAATCATACCAGATATTAAAGTTTGTTTTTCAGACTTAACATTTAAAAAATACGAGTTAAAAAATGTGTTTACATTGTTTTAGACTGCTTGCTCTTAAAATCTTAGCATTTAGAATATATAAATATATATATATATATATATATATATATATATATATATATATATATATATATATATATATATATATATATATATAATATTATATATATATATATATACTGTAGATATATATCGATCTATATAGATATATATATATATATATATATATATATATACACACACACACATATATATATATATATATATATATATATATATATATATATATACATACATATATATATATATATATATATACAGATATATATACAGATAGATAGATAGATAGATAGATAGATAGATAGATAGATAGATAGATAGATAGATAGATCTATAGATAGATCTATATACTGTATATATAGATGGATATATACTGAAATTCTGTTACAGCTGTTGTTTTGGCACTGATAATTGTTGGTTAAGCATTTTAAGAAAATAATTACTAAATCATTTGAAATGTTTAACATTTTACAAAGACTGCAATTATTAAAATATGTGGTGCAGTGGACTACTGCCCATGCTTTTTTTCCTTTGAAATGCTTCCTTTCTTTAAAATTAGTCATTAAAGTGAATTCCCACTAGGAGTTTAAATTTTATTAATTTTAGGTTCTCATGCCAATATCTCCGATATGGCTACAACAAAAGCCACATCCTGGCTTCCTGAAATGCATGATCACCATCAATTTTCATAGTAGGGGATATAGTTATATTAAGATGATGCATTAAAGGTGCAATTAAAGTGCTTTTAATGCTTCTTTTCATCCCATTTCGGATAGGAAATTGTTAGTATAATTCAAAGTATAGTGGAGATAAATGTCTTTTTCTAAGTATGCTTGGAATTTAGGTCAACAAAAAAGATTCAAACTTATAAAATAACTTTTTTATAAGTAATATATCACACTGAATGGTATATGTCAATAACCGTGTACTTAAGCTACTTTACAGTAGAAATGTAATATGCAGCAATTATTGGGTTCAGTCATTTTCAACTACCGGCCAATCTGTTTTGAATTTTATGCTTGGTTCATTACTATAAATGTTAATATGTAAATGATATATGAACATTTCTTCACTGTAAAAATAAATTAATTAAATTAAGAATTCCCTTGCTCCTCTGTGATAAGAGCGAAGTATGAAATTGCTGGCTAATGCAAAGGATTTTCAGTAAAGGAGATGATAAACCTATATATATATATATATATATATATATATATATATATATATATATATATATATATATATATATATATATATATATATATATATATATATATATATATATATATATATATATATATTATATATATTTTTTTTTATAAATCTATTGTATTCACAGTCACAGGCAGGTGTGAAGAAATGCTGTAAAGTATGAATTTTGTCAGAAAAAAAATGTATTTGTTTATTTTTTATCAATTTACAAAATGCAAATTGAGCAAGCAGGAGAAAAATCTAAATCAAATCAATATTTGTTGTGACTATCCTTTGTCTTCCAACCAGCATCAATTCTGAAGCCTCGTACACACGACCGAGGAACTCGACGGGCGAAACACATTGTTTTCCTCGTCGAGTTCCTTGTCAGGCTGTCGAGGAACTCGACAAGGCAAGTTTCTCCATTCCCGTCGAGGAAATAGAGAACTTGCTCTATTTTTGGCTCGTCGAGTTTCTCGACAGTTTCCTCGACGAAAATGTACACACGACCGGTTTCCTCTGCAAAAAAATATCTCCCAGCAAGTTTCTTGCTGGTTTTTGCAGAGAAACTCGGTCGTGTGTACGAGGCCTTACACATGCACACTTTGTACACTTGCACAAAATCAGGGATTTTGTAGGATTTGAGGCAGGTGTATGATTACCATTTATACCAAGCAGCAACTAATGAACATCAATGTCATATGTAGGTTGAAACACAGTCATTAACTGAAACAGAAACACCTCTGTAGGGGGCTTAAAAATAGTGTGAGGATGTGGAAGACAGTTTCATGGCAAGACTGATCACAGCGACAAGACACCAGGTAGGTACACTGCTTTAGCTAAGTCTCTCCCCTGGGGAAAAGATTTCAAAGCAGACTGGGGTTTCAAGATGTGCTGTTCAGGGTCTTTTGAAGAACTGCAAGGAAATGGACAAAGTTGAAGGCTGTAGATGCAGTGGTCTACCAAGTAAACTTAATGTATCAGGTAAAAGACACATCATGCTTAATTCCCTTCAACTTTGGAAGATGTTTAGCAGTACCATCAGTACAGGGCTGGTAAAAACAGTGGGTCACAGTGGAACCCAGGTTCACCCATCTACTAGAAGTCCGTCCTGAAGTGGTCTTTATGGAAGGATTGCAGCCAAAAAGCCATTGCTCCAATGTGGAAATAAGGCTAAGAGACTTAGCTATGCATGAAAACATAGGACCTGGGGTGCAGAAAAATGGCAGCAGGTGCTATGGACTGATGAGTAAAAATTTTAAATAGCTGGCTATAGCAAGAGGGAGATTGTTTGCAAAGGGCTGGAGTGCGGCACATTAATTTGTGTCTGCAGGCAAGAGTGAAGCATGGTAGAAGGTATGTTGTTAGTTCTTGAAGGTGTTTGGAAGACTCTACATGCTAAGTTCCTCCAAAAACTGTGTACAAGTGTACCTTGAAGAATTGATGTTGTTTTAAACGCAAAGGATGGTCACACTAAATATTGATTTAAATTTAATTTCTCTTCTGCTCATTTTCTTTTCATTTTGGTAATTGATACAAATAAACTATTAACACTTCTAATTATTTATCAGCAGCAAGGTTGTATCACCACATGATGCATTTATTGGTATGGGCAAATGACATGACAGAAGTTTCAAATGGACCTCTACTCCGAAGGACCGTTCTCATCGGTTAACCGATGAAGCTGACTGATGATCTGATGTGCCTACACACCATCAGTTAAAAAAACGATCGAGTCCAACACGGTGACGTAAAACACAACGATGTGCTGAGAAAAATGAAGTTCAATGCTTCCAAGCATGCGTCGACTTGATACTGAGCTTGCGCTGGTTTTTACCCGATGCTTTTGCATACTAACCGTCGGTTTTGACCTATCGGTTAGGCGTCATTCGGTTCAATTTTAAAGCAAGTTCTAAAATTTTTGACCGAAGGATAACTGACCGATGGCGCCCACACACCATTGGTTTGGACCGATGAAATGGTCCTTCAGTCTGTTTCCATCGGTTTTGACCGACCGTGTGTACGCGGCCTTAGGCCATACAGCTCAATAGATGTGCTGTATGTCATGGAGTTGAAATTGAATGTGCATATCCCATTACCAAAGTAACACTATAAACACAATGGGCCAGATCCACAAAGAAGTTACGCTGGCGTATCTATTGATACGCCGCGTAAATTCTAGGATGCTCCGGCGTATCTTTTTTCTGTATTCAGAAAACAAGATACGCCAGAATTTTGCTAAGATACGACCAGCGTAAGTTGCCTACGCCGTCGTATCTTAACTGCATATTTATGCTGGCCGCTAGGGGCGTGTATGCTAATTTACGCCTAGAATATGTAAATCAGCTAGAAACGCCAATTCACGAACATACGCCCGGCTGTCGCAGTACAGATACGCCGTTTACGTTAGGCTTTTTCCGGCGTAACGTTACCCCTGCTATATGAGGCGCAGCCAATGTTAAGTATGGACGTCGGGCCAGCGTCAAATTTTCTGTTGATTACGTCGTTTGCGTACGTCGTTCGCAAATAGGGCTGTGCGTCATTTACGTTCACGTCGAAAACATTGGCTTTTTGCGGGTTAATTTGGAGCATGCGCACTGGGATACTTGCACGGACGGCGCATGCGCCGTTCGTATAAAGCATCATTTACGTGGGGTCACAATACATTAACATAAAACACGCCCACATGTTCCATATTTGAATTAGGCGGGCTTACGCCGGCCTATTTACGATACGCCACCGCAACTTTGCTTTACCCATAGGGTGCATTTTAGTTTCAATGACAATTGACACTTTGTTTAAAAATCAATATTGTAATGAGCCTAGCACATTTATTAAATGAACAATATACTGTAAATGCTATACTTTTTTTCTATAGTCTACCAAGCTTGCTAAAATCCATCAAAATGTTAGCCACTTACCTGATCACTAACTGACCATCCAGGCTCCTGTAGAGAAAACAGCACAAAGTTTCTCTCTCTTATGTAAAAAAAGGCCCACGTGAACAAGTTATAGCATACACAACAATTGTGATTTTACAGGTCAGGTGTTATTAATGGAGAACCAGAGATGGGATGTTAAATAAACAAGCCAAAAAACATGCAAGAGCAATGAGCACAGGAAAAAAAAAAGAAAAAAAGAAAGCCTGGTAAATAATTATTCCCTTACTGAAGCTGAAACATATTTTAAAGTCACTTAAAACAGAACTAAACAAGCATCTGTGTAAAAAAAACGTGCACATTCTGTGTCCCCAAAAGCCTTTACCAACGTCCAGTTTGAAAGCATTATTTTGGGGGCATGGTCCCAGTACACTTACGGCCATGCTGCAATCATTTACGGGCATTTAACATCTGCCCCGAGGGATGACTAACAGGAAGAGCCAGAAGCAGACCACACAGCCTTGTCCTACCATCACCATAGACTGAAATCTTAAGCCGAACAAGCCAACATTCTCAATGCTGGAGGTGAGAAAGATGGCTCCTACAGCGGGTATCAGTACCTCATGTAAGCTCCCTGATCTAGAGCAACCACAGTGTCCTGCACAAACAGAGGCCAACAGAGACACACTACAACACTAAACATTCTGCCAGATGTGTCGTTTATAAACATGACAAAAATGTAGCAGAGCGTTTTCCCACCCTCTGTGAATGTGCACAGTACAGACATGTATTCTATCAATCTCATCTGTTACGGTTACCAGAGCACATGCGACTACGGCCATTGCTAATGCCTTCCAGTCTTACTACTTGGGCCTTTATAATCTGAGCTCAACAGGGCAGGATACTCTTCTAGAGCGTAGAGTAGATGAAATAGACTCCACAGCCCATCCTCACAGTAGAAAAAGGAATCTCTCACCAGGTCTATTTCTTAGGAAGTACTCATTTCAGCTACGTCATCAACTCCGAGTGGCAAGGCTCCTGGCCCTGATGGCCTTACAGTGTCCTATTACAAATATCTCTTGCTCCAACTCTCACACTTCTTCGTAGCATCATTTAATGCTATACTAAAGGGCCATGCCATACCATGAGATATAACGAGGGCTCACATTTCTGTTATCTGATTAAGACCCTCCCCCCATGCCAGTAATATGTCAGTATCTCTACTGAACTGTGATTTAAAAAAAAAAAAAAAACATTTTTGTCAATCAGCTCAGTCCAAACCTCCAGTGGAATAGCTCTTCAGACCAGTTAGGTTTCATCCCCACTAGGGATAATACCATCTGAACAATCGATAATATATCTAGAGCCAGAAATGTGCCCTCCCCCTAGTTTTGCTTTCTACAGATGCAGAAAAAGCCTTTGAGAGGGTTGACTGGACCTTTTTGCAACATACACTGGATCCCATCGCCTATGCTTCTTTCGATTAAGGCTTTCTACTCCAGACCCTCGGCTTTAGTCTGCATTAATGGCACTGACTAGGCTCCTTTCGACATTCACAATGGGACCAGGCAGGGTTGCCCCTTTTCCCACTAATGTTTGTGCTAACTCTGGAGCCCTTCTTACAACATGAACACAACCACCAATATATGTCTGGCATCATGTCTTAAGGCTACCACTATAAGGTCACTCACTCACGCAGACCACCTTTTACATTCTAAAACCTAACCCTACAAAACCCTGTGCACCAATTTCCCTTTTTGTTTTATCACCCTATCCCTTAAGTATTTGGGTACTTACCTCCTGGCTGACCCCACTATGATATTTAAATTGAACTTCCTCTTGACCCTGTATATGATTTGAAAAGATATGGGCTTGTAATGCCCTAAAAATGAATGTGATACCCCGATGGCTTTATCTGTTTCAGACATTACCTATACTTATTCAATTTTTTCACTCTCTGAAAGTGGAATCTATGTTTGGCAGGGCAAGACCCCTGGCATTAGCAAAAAAGTCCTGATAAGGCAGAAAACTAGAGGCAAGGTAGGTTTACTGGACCCGGCAAGTCACTACACCGCAACACACATGGCACAGGTGATAGACTGGTGCAAACTGGGAAAGTGGGATCGCTCGCAAGTACCTTTAGTGGGTATACCGTGGGCTGGTCAGCTGATCCCTAAACCAACACCAGAAACACATATTAATTGCCACCCCCTACAGAAACATTTTCCATTATTAACCTCCTAGCTTCCCATCTCCCATGTCTCCAATTCCCAGGTCAAACTGATGAACTCTTTTTCACTTGGGCTGAAAGGGTATACTGATAGCAAAGGAATTCCTGATCAAGGACTCATGGTGTAGTTTTACTACCTTCTCTATGGCTCACCGGGTCCCAGAACTTGATGTCTGATACCAGCACCACTTATCTCGCTTCCTACACTCTCTTCACAAATGGAAATGTTTCTTCAGGGAACTAACTCCATTTGAGAGATTTGCTTAAGCCTGGGATTGGTGTACTATGCACTGTCCCTCTCTTACCAGTTATTTGTAAATGCCTGCTCCGGAGACAATCCAGGGTTTATTCTTAAATAGGAAACAGATTTACACTGCCCTTAAGGAGCTTACAATCTATCGTCCCTAATTCACATTCATACATTCTAGGGCCAATTTAGACAAGAGAACCTCCACGCAGGTAGTGCCATTGTTCTAATTGGAACTCACCAGCCTAATCCGTCTAGGCAGAGGTGCTAAGCAGATTTCTCTTTGTCTTATAAACCTGCTGCAGTATTCCTTCACTTTACACCTATGTCCCAAAGGAGATTGAAGAAATCTATGTTGATCCAGTTATTGAATGCTGCCAGGGCCTGTATCCATAGCTCCTGGAAATTTTTAATTAAAGTAGAGTTCCACCCAAAAATGGAACTTCCACTTTTTGGATACCTCCCCCCTCTGGTGTCCCATTTGGCACCTTTCAGGGGGGAGCAAATACCTTTGTAATACAGGTATTTGCTCCCACTTCCTGACATAGATCACTGCGGTGATCGTGGTGACCTGCGTCATGTCCGGCCCTACACTGTCCTCCCCCGCTGACTTCTGGGAAACACAAAGGTCCCAGAAGATAGCGGGACCAGCGAGCAAACACAGCGTGACTCGCGCATGTGCAGTTAGTGTGACGGACTTACCCGGGACATCTCTGGACCCTCTTATTTCTAAAATCATTTTATGTCCACTAGGGGCATAGGATGACTGAGAAATGTAATCTTGGACTACCTGAGATGGGATTATTATGTAACTATTATCCACAATACAGGTGGTTCTCAAAAAATTAGCATATTGTGATAAAGTTCTTTATTTTCTGTAATGTACTGATAAACATTAGACTTTCATATATTTTAGATTCATTACACACAACTGAAGTAGTTCAAGCCTTTTTATTGTTTTAATATTGATGATTTTGGCATACAGCTCATGAAAACCCAAAATTCCTATCTCAAAAAATTAGCATATTTCATCTGACCAATAAAAGAAAAGTGTTTTTAATAAAAAAAAGTCAACCTTCAAATAATTATGTTCAGTTATGCACTCAATACTTGGTCAGGAATCCTTTTGCAGAAATGACTGCTTCAATGCGGCGTGGCATGGAGGCAATCAGCCTGTGGCACTGCTGAGGTGTTATGGAGGCCCAGGATGCTTCGGTAGCGGCCTTAAGCTCATCCAGAGTGTTGGGTCTTGCGTCTCTCAACTTTCTCTTCCCAATATCCCACAGATTCTGGTCAGGAGAGTTGGCAGGCCAATTGAGCACAGTAATACCATGGTCAGTAAACCATTTACCAGTGGTTTTGGCATTGTGAGCAGGTGCCAGGTCGTGCTGAAAAATGAAATCTTCATCTCCATAAAGCTTTTCAGCAGATGGAAGCATTACGTGCTCCAAAATCTCCTGATAGCTAGCTGCATTCACCCTGCCCTTGATAAAACACAGTGGACCAACACCAGCAGCTGACATGGCACCCCAGACCATCACTGACTGTGGGTACTTGACACTGGACTTCAGGCATTTTGGCATTTCCCTCTCCCCAGTCTTCCTCCAGACTCTGGCACCTTGATTACCGAATGACATGCAAAATTAGCTTTCATCCAAAAAAAGTACTTTGGACCACTGAGCAACAGTCCAGTGTTGCTTCTCTGTAGCCCAGGTCAGGCGCTTCTGCCGCTGTTTCTGGTTCAAAAGTGGCTTGACCTGGGGAATGCGGCACCTGTAGCCCATTTTCTGCACACGCCTGTACACGGTGGCTCTGGATGTTTCTACTCCAGACTCAGTCCACTGCTTCCGCAGGTCCCCCAAGGTCTGGAATCGGTCCTTCTCCACAATCTTCCTCAGGGTCCGGTCACCTCTTCTCGTTGTGCAGCGTTTTCTGCCACACTTTTTCCTTCCCACAGACTTCCCACTGAGGTGCCTTGATAAAGCACTCTGGGAACAGCCTATTCGTTCAGAAATTCCTTTCTGTGTCTTACCCTCTTGCTTGAGGGTGTCAATGATGGCCTTCTGGACAGCAGTCAGGTCGACAGTCTTACCCATGATTGCGGTTTGGAGTAATGAACCAGGCTGGGAGTTTTTAAAAGCCTCAGGAATCTTTTGCAGGTGTTTAGAGTTAATTAGTTGATTCAGATGATTAGGTTAAGAGCTCGTTTAGAGAACCTTTTCATGATATGCTAATTTTTTGAGATAGGAATTTGGGGTTTTCATGAGCTGTATGCCAAAATCATCAATATTAAAACAATAAAAAGGCTTGAACTACTTCAGTTGTGTGTAATGAATCTAAAATATATGAACGTCTAATGTTTATCAGTACATTACAGAAAATAATGAACTTTATCACAATATGCAAATTTTTTGAGAACCACCTGTATATTCCAGGATATCTTTAAAGAACTATTTACTGTTTGTTGATTCTGAACTCAACGGGTTAATTGTAAGAGTGACTCATTCATAATGTTGTCCTGTGTTTTCACTTATGATAATGTGTATTGTATAGCAGGCGAGCGAGGAGACGGGACGTCTACCTTGAAAGGTCATATCTATGAGTCACCTTGTCTGGGTAGATGATTAGTTAATTAGCTCATGTTAATTTATGTTCTGCTTACCTCCTCTAACTGTATATACAGTAAGGTTGTATTCTTGGTTCTAATAAACATCAGACAAACAAGTATCAAACAAGTATCGTCTTGTTGTGTGCTTGTGAGCAGCTGGAATATCTGATTTCTATATCTATATCCAGACTGATATGAAGCGGTATATGATGGAAGCACTCAAGCGGAGTGTGGGACGTTCCGTTACAGTAGAGAATGCGGAAGTGAAGCCTAACTCCCTTCCCCGAGGATGGTGGCAGGGGCAGCCGAGAGCCGAGCGATTGATCGCTGACATCGCTGGCACAAGTCAGCAACTGCAGTATTTGTAGCAGCTGGCTTTTTAATTAAAAAAAATGTAGGCGGACTTCCGCTTTAATAAGAACTTTATTGAAAAAAGCTGTTTAACACTTCAATACAAAGCATACATAAATGGGAATTCAGGCATATCAAGCCGAGAATTATAGTCAGGCAAAGTACAGGAATGCGCGATATTGGTCAAATAACCTGACAGAGATCAATATAGATAAAGGACAAAAATAATTGTAATCAAAACAATAAGACTGTAGAACTGTTGAAATGTAAAACAATTCTCCCTGTTGATTTCCTAGCAGTTGGGGTCGTAGGTGGAAAACAGTATGAGATGAGAAATGATGGCATATCAAGCGTGTGAACATGCACTGTAAAGCTGGAAATGATCTCATTACTGTAGAGAAAAAATTGGTTGTGTATCATCCTTACTGATCTCTTAGGAGAGACTGTGGTAGTAGTTATTTATTGATAGTCGTGTGTTGGGTTAAAATGGAACGGAAGATAGGGATAGTAGCAGGGGTCAAGTCCTGGGGAAAAAAGTGTGGGAACTCCCACCCAAGATCCACTCCCCCACCAAAAAAAAATGATACGCTCATATGCATAATTACTAAACCGCATGTTTTTGTTTTTTCCAACCACTGTACAATAGTACCTTAGTAATCCTTTATGGTACTGGCCGCTTTAAGCAAGTGCTTTCTAAATCCCGCGATAACTCGCGGCAGACCTCCGCAATGTCTCCTGGGAACAATGACAAAAGGTCCCAGGAGACATTGCGGCATCGAGGAAGTGATGGAATACCCGCACACTACCCGATGAATCCATATACAGGAAGCGGCCAGTAACTTAAAGGATTACTAAGGTTTGCCTGCCCCTGACAGTGACTCGAGCTGGGCATCACTGCTTAGTGAAGGATTAGCTCGGGCGGCTCGGCTGCTCTGGCTGCTCTAGTCCTGCAAAGGGAACTGCATTCCTGCTGTGAAAAAAGTGCAGGGACTCCGTTCCCATGCGTTCCCGCAGGACTTGAGCCCTAGATAGTAGGAGGAGTGGGGTAGGGGGTAGGATATATGAGGATAGAGGGGAAGGGGTAAGAAGGACAAGGGAAGGATAAATGAGACGGGGCTGCTACACTATTGGTGACTTGGTGACTTTCTCCCCATCCTTTTTCATATGCTCTGAATAGTACAGAGAATGAGCTAGATTCACAGAACACTTACGCTGGCGTATCTACAGATACGCAGCGTAAGTGAACAGATGCGCCGTCGTATCTATATTCGCCCTATTCTCTATACTAGATACGCCTGAATTCTGGCCTCATCCGATCGACGTAAGTCTCCTACGCTGTCAGATCTTGGGTGCATATTTACACTGGCCGATAGGGGCGCTTCCGTTGATTTACGCACCGAATATGTAAATGACCTAGATACGCCTATTCACGAACATACTTGCACCCCTCGCTGTAATCTACGCTGCTTACGTAAGGCGTACATCCGTCGTAAAGTTATCCCTGCTATAGGTCGCGCAACCCATGCAAAGGTATGGACATCGGAACAGCCATAAAATTTTACGTCGTTTTATGTAAGTCGTATGTGAATGGGGCTGGGTGTAGGTGACGTTCACGTCGAAAGCATTGAGCCGACGTATCTTAGGGAGTATATGCAACGTCATCCTGAGCATGCGCGTGCATGTGACGTTTGATCATCCCTTCATTTACATGGGGTCACGGTTAATTTAAATGTAGCACGCCCACTACCTGCCTACTTTGAATTAGGCGGGCTTACGCCGACCATATTAGGCTATGCCGCCGCAACGTACGGGGTGAGTGCTTTGTGAATACTGCCCTGGGCTCTCTGCGTGCCGTCGGCATAGCGTATATTCGATACGCTACACCGGAAAAATTATGCGCCGAGCTACCTAAATCTAGCTCAATGTGTGTCCACATCAGGAGGGGAAAAAGAAGCTACAAAACAAGAAGGAGGATAGAGTTAATGTAGATGACCTGAAAGCTAAGCATGGAGAGTATTTTTGTGCACTTAGACAAGTAGTTAGATTTTTCACACGATTGGAAATTCCAACAACAAATGTTCGATGTGAGCTTTTTGTCGGAAATTCCGACCGTTTGTAGGCTTAATCGGACATTTGCTGTCGTAATTTCCGACAAGACAAATATGAGAGCTGGTTCTCAATTTACCTGACAGCAAAAATCCTACGCATGCTCGGAATCAATTCGACGCATGGTCGGAATCATTGAACTTAATTTTTCTCGGCTCGTCGTAGTGTTGTACATCACAGCATTCTTGACGTTAGGAATTTCCGACCACATTTGTGTGACCGTGTGTATGCAAGACAAGTTTGAGTTAAAATTCACTCGGAAAAAAATCCACGGTTTTGTTGTCGGAATTTTGGATTGTGCATACGCGGCATTACACTTTTAAAGCTTGTTAAATGATTCACAATTTCTGACTGAAGCAAATGTTATTAAGACTAGTTTAGTTAAGAATAAACAATTTCGTGTTTATAGACTACGAAAACTTAAAAAGGCTATTTCCTATTTTATTTTTAATTCCTAGTATGATAAATAACACCATGCATGGCCCTTAATAGAATGTCTTATTCTTCATGCTTATTTTTTTAATCCAACATGTTTTTATGTTTAAACTGTCCCTCAACTCCCCCTGGGTGCAATGCAGAGACCTGTCTTAGCACAGAAACACTATTTTCGCTTTTATATTTAAACTTTGTGGCTTATGTGGGATTATGCAGCAAGAAGAGACTGTTGGATGGCCTTCTTACTTTACCCTGCCAGGAACTACTGTTAATGGAGCCAATGATGTACCTATGGTAGGGCAAAAGCAGCATTCATATAGGGATAAGAGAAAACAAGGTACACATCATTACATCAGGGAAAAAAATATTTAAGTGAGGTATGTACACAAGGCCAATAACTGATTCCAGTTCTTAAAGTTTATTTTTTCCATACATTTTTATTGTGTAATAAAAAAAAGCATAACAGTTCTTAAAGTTATGATACTTTTTAAAACAATTTCCAATGGTGTGGAAAATATAGAATGTAAAAAAGCAAGGTGTTTTGAAAATGAATGCAGCATTTCTTTTTACCTTATCAAAGTGAAGGTAAATCTAAGTTAAGAAGGACACAGACAGTGCTAAAACCTAAAATAGTTTTCAACTATTGTCCACTTTTAAAACTTCTTTGTTTGAACTATTATTTTACTTCTGGTCTCAGACCATATGTCAAAATGTCTATGAGTTGTCCAAATGACGGGTTTACTTCAGAGGTATTTCTACTACCAGCTGTTCCACTCTCTTTACTACAAATACTAATTGCTTTTGAAAATTGCTGGTATGGGTGATTAAAGGATGTAGTTTATTATCTGCATGCCCTGTGCTCAATCCAACATCAACAAATAGCTGGAAAAAAGAGACAGTTTAGTCTTTATTTGTGTTCTAATGTTATAATGCTCGTAGAACTCAAAACAAGGACAAAGGATACAATTGTTTTAATTTTGCTAATGTACCAGTTTCCCTGAAAATGGGGAATGAAATGAGAATATATATGTACTGCGTTAAGAATAGTATGCGAAAAATTGTTTAACGAAGATTATAGACTATTCCTCTTTTTTCCATCAATCTTTTTACTGAAAAATATAAAGTAGCATACAGATAAAGCTTCAGTTTTGATAGACATTCACAGGATAACAGAGACAACAAAATCACAGTACATAACATGGCTTAATAGAGGCAGTCACGCCTATATAGCTGCAATACAGTTCAGTGCTATATCTATAATTAACAAAAAAATACACTGTCAGTGAAATACCAGGTTATCCAATATTAAGTTAAGCTTAGGTGATGGAAGAGGGTAAAGGAAAGAAAAAGAAAGTTAAATAAGTGAAGAAAATTTGGGTGCAAAGGGGTAGGATAGAGAAGGGGGGGTTTGAACTTGAAAGCCTGCTCCCATCCCAAGACCCCTGTCTACGTAAAGGGAAAAGTCAACCATGATGTCCCCTAAAGAAACCTGAGATAGTGACAAAAATTATTCAGGAACACCCTTTGAAAGTGTTCGCAAAGGTCAAAATAAGATTGAGTCTCTGGAACTACTCTCTTATTGTCAGAACCTGTCTAGAACACCAGTGCACTGTGATGCATAATCTAGCTGTGTTGACCATAAACGTGGCCAAGGATTTGGAGTAAGCCCAGTGAGATAGAGAGGTGTGACAAATAAGGTACTTTGCAGGGGAATATATTATAGAGTAGGTAGTAGACATGTGCATTCGTTTTCGTCCGAATGCATTTTCATCCGAATTTCAGGTATTTTCGTTATCGTTTTAACAAACGATAACGAAAGCACAGAAAGCGAAAACCGAAAGATCCGACATAAACAAATGCTTTATTTTCATTTTCGTTGTTCCTAACCTAAACTCTATTAGTCCAATAATATTCTACATAAAGAGAAAAGATTCGACATTGAGAGAAAAGATTTGACATTATAGAGACATGAAGAAGAGTTGACATAGAGAGAAAAGATTCGACATAGAAAGAAAAGATTCGACATAGAGAGACATGAAGATTTGACGAAGTAGCTAAAAACATACGATTGCAGCAAGCGGACATTTATGAAATCACTCGCGGCTATAATGAATTTTTGGCTCCCGGCAATTCAGAGAAAATTCATTCATAAAAAAAAAAAGCATGGGGGTCCCCCCAAATTCAATCACCAGGCCCTTTAGGTCTGGTATGGATATTAAGGGGAACCCCACCGTAATTTTTTTTTAAAAAATGACATGGGGTTCCCCCCAAATATCAATTCCAGACCCTTCAGGTCTGGTGTGGATTTTAAGGGGAACTCCACCCCAAATAAAAAAAATGGCGTGGAGTTCCCCCAAAAATCCACACCAGACCCCTTATCCGAGCATGCAACCTGGCTGGCCGCAGAAAAGAGGGGGGCAGGATCTGGGGGTCCCCTTTGTTAAAGGGGTCTTCCAGATTCTGATAGGCCCCCTGCCCGCAGACCCCCACATCCACCGGGCAAGGGTTGTGGGGATGAGGCCCTTGTCCCCATCAATATGGGGACATCCTCCCCATGTTGAGAGCATGTGGCCTGATACGGTTCAGGAGGGGGGGCGCTCTCTCGTCCCCCCCTCTTTTCTGCGGCCGGCCAGGTTGCGTGCTCGGATAAGGGGTCTGGTGTGGATTTTTGGGGGAATTTCACTCCATTTGTTTTTTAAATTTGGGGTGGAGTTCCCCTAAAATCCACACCAGACCTGAAGGGTCTAGAATGGATATTTGGGGGGAACCTCACGTCATTTTTTAAAAAAAAATTACGGCGGGGTTCCCCTTAATATCCATACCAGACCTGAAGGGCCTGGTAATTGAATTTGGGGGGACCCCCACGCTTTTTTTTATGAATGAATTCTCTCTGAATTGCCGGGAGCCGACAATTCATTATAGCTACGAGTGATTTTTAAATTACTTTATACAACATTAGAATTCTTCTATAGCTTGTAGGCGGAACATTCGACCGGAAATGTACGATTGCGTCATCGTACAGTTTCGTTGCTCCATCAAATCTTTTTTTTTTTTTTTTAAGATTCTGTTGAATCTTTTTTTTTGTAAAGATTCCATCAAATCTTTTATTTTTTTATGATTCCGTCAAATCTTCTTAGAACATTCGACAGACACCATAAGCTTTCAATGACAGATTCGACCTTAATTAATTTGGATTTTCGGACGAATGCATTTTTTTAACGAAAAACAAAATAAATAAAAACGAATTTCGGGAGTAACTAAATAAATTTATTTTTCGGACGAAAACGAAATTCCGAAATGAAATATTTCAGTGTGCGCATGTCTAGTAGGTAGTAACAAGGGTAATAACCCTGTTTACTGTATCCTTGCACAGTTATACTATCTATGTATCATAGTACCTGTATCTTGTTAACATCTCCAGCAGGTATTGGGATCTGCAGGGGAGAATTTGTGCAGCAGAGATGATGTTTTGTACCACCTGGACCTTATTTTGAATACATTTTCTTGAATCACTACATTTAGAGAACAATGGGGGTTAAAGGGTTATATATTCCCACTCTCCTTAGGATAACTCTATACAAAGGTCTCTTTCCCAGGCTGAGCACTCTGAGCCAGCAGTGGAGGGAAGATCTCGAAATGAATAGAGAATGGAGATCAGCTGTTGTTGATGAGCTTTTTTTGTGCAAAGTGGCTCAAAAAAAGTGAAGAGTCTGGCCCATGTTTCCACAGCAGTAGGAACATCCCAAAATGTTTTATTTTGAAGATATCTCCACACAGGTAGGGTATGGGGCATAAGAAGACAGTTTTTGGTTTGCTGCTTGAGAAACTTCCAGTCTGAAGTAGGGCTTAGCCAAAACGTCTTTGTGGAGCCAGCTGTTACTTAAAGGGGTTGTAAAGGTTTGTTTTTTATTTTCTAAATATGTTCCTTTAAGCTAGTGCATTGTTGGTTCTCTTACCTTTTCCTTCAATTTCCCTTCTAAATGTTTTTTTTCTTTGACTGAATTTCTCACTTCCTGTTCCTCCTCAGAAAGCTTGCCCCCATTCTTGTTTGTAGGTTGAAAGAATGATGGAAGAATGGACAAAGTTATTTTGGGACTGTCTGCATAAAGTATACCAACCTCAGAAGTATGATTATTTTCATTAAGGCGGCCCAGCCAAACCACAATACATGTTGTTTTTTTTTCAGTTCTTAAGGTCTCAGAGCAATGCTTCCATTTCAAAGTAAAAATTCCTTTATTAAAAGCTCAGAGAGGTATTTGTATGCCAAGGTAAGTTATGGCATCTCACTTCCACAATAATGGAAACATTTTTGTTTTCATTGGAAGCGATACATTCAAGGCACAAGACTTGGAGTAGTTTACATTCAGGTTTCACAAGGGTTTGAATGTATCTAAATCCAAAGGATTGGCGAAAGTAGAGAGTTTATATTCACTGTCTATGACAGGCAGGCCTTTGATACCCAGATGGCTATGGAAAGTTAACCAGTAGTGTAGATTAAGGGCTTAGACACCTGCTTCACTATAAAACAAGTTGCATATATACACCATATCAAGCAGTCAACAATTTTCAAACAAGAGCTATAATGAACTTAGGAACCCATTAACTGATATATTTATTTATGTCATTCTTACTCCTGACATTACAAGAAGCTGATTAAATAATCATTGTGTAAATTAAATACTAATCTTAAAATATAGATACATTTATTCCCTTCCCCAGATAGAAATGCATCATTTCCCCCCAAAGCAATTAATAAATTAATCAAGCGATTGCACAGGATTGGGTATTTCTTGCAATGTGAATGTTCATTGTATTAACTTAGCTAGGAAAAAAATCCCCTACAAAGTTCACATCTAGTAAATTAACTCCATAGCATTCAAACCAATAGGGTGACATGACAGCTAGACAACTAGGAAAGTAGAAAGAGTCAGATAGCCAGATTCAGGTAGGGCGCTGCATCTTTAAGGCGGCGTAGCGCATCGTATTTACAAATAGGTAAAACTCCTGCGCTGTGTAGGATGGAGGGAGGGGGAGGGGGGAAGGGAGTGAGCGAAAAGGATGGGTGAAATGGGAGTGGGCTGCTGTATCAGCTCTAGTGTGGAACTGTGGTCTCTCTTCTCTGTTTTGCACCAATCCAGGATCTTTTGTTCATGTTGTATTTTTGATTTTCACACATATGTTTTTTGCTTCTCACTGAAGACTTACACTGTGTTATATTATACAGTCCAGCTAGGACCGTACCTATTTAAATACCGTTTTTCAGGTTACTTTATTTGTGTCTGCATCACCTGCCATCCCCCAGGCCCAACTAGCCCGCTCACTCACCTTTCCCTATATTCACTTATCCGGCCAAGCCGTATCACAGCGTATCGTATTTACGCTACGCCGCCTTAAGTCAGAGAGGCAAGTACTGTATTCACAAAGTACTTGCCTCCTAACTTACGGCGGCATAGTGTAAATGGGGCCAGGGTAAGCTTGCATAATTCAAATGAGGGCGTGTTTTATGTTAATGGGGGTGACCCGACGTGATTGACGTTTTTTTACAAATGGCGCATTCGCCGTCCTTGTACATATCCCAGTGTGCATTGCTCCGAAGTATGCCGCAAGGATGTATTGGTTTCGACGTGAACGTAAATTACGTCCAGCCCCATTCACGGACGACTTACGCAAACAACCTACATTTTTCAAATTTCGACGCGGGAACGACAGCCATACTTAACATTGACTAGGCCAGCTATTTGTTGGAATAACTTTACGCCGGAAAACGCCTTACGTAAACGGCGTATCTTTACTGCGACGGGCGTATCTAGTCATTTACATATTCTACGCCGAACTCAACGGAAGCGCCACCTAGCAGCCAGCGGAAAAATTGCACCCTAAGTTACGACGGCGCATCTTAGCTAGTTTTAAGTGTATCTCAGTTTGAGCATACACTTAGACTTACGACGGCTTAGATTCCGAGTTACGTCGGCATATCTACTGATACGCCGGCGTAACTATTTGTGAATCTGGCTAAGAAATGGCAGCCTATATAGTAATTTTATTAAAAAAATGCTTTAAATTGGACTTACAGTAACTTTACAATTCCACAGGGATAAATAATTGACATGTCACAGTATACAGTGTCCTTTGTCCTAAAAACTCCAGCTTATCAATAAAAATCTTCCTTTCCTAAGTTGATGACATAAGTCTGCTGCAGGTAGGAGGAAACATTTTTTCAGTCACCTCTTCCCCAATAATTAGACTGCAACATTGAAACTTGCAAGTGAAAGGTTGCAGCAGGGGACTAAACTGCAATAAGCATTTCTTTTTTATAGGCACAGGTACTATTTTTATATGACTTTACTATCTCTGAGCCAACACCACAGTAAGTAAGTAAGGGCCAGATTCACGTAGAAGTGCGGCGGCGTAACGTATCGTAGATACGTTACACCGCCGCAAGTTTTCATCGCAAGTGCCTGATTCACAAAGCACTTGCAATGAAAACCTACGCTGCTGGCCTCCGGCGTAAGCCCGCGTAATTTAAATGGGCGTGTGCCATTTAAATTAAGCGCGCTCCCGCGCCGGACCTACTGCGCATGCTCCATTTAGAAATTCCTGCCGTGCTTTGCGCGAAGTGACGTAATTTTTTCGAACGGCGACGTGCGTAGCGTACTTCCGTATTCCCGGACGTCTTACGCAAGAAGGAAATTTTCAAATTTCGATGCGGGAACGACGGCCATACTTTATACAGCACATACGTGTGCTGTGTAAAGTTAGGGCACCAAAAACGACGACTAACTTTGCGACGGGAAACTAGACTAGCAGCGACGTAGCGAACGCGAAAAACCGCTGTGGATCGCCGTAACTCCTAATTTGCATACCCGACGCTGGTTTACGAGGCCAACTCCCCCCAGCGGCGGCCGCGGTACTGCATCCTAAGATCCGACAGTGTAAAACAATTACACCTGTCAGATCTTAGGGCTATCTATGCGTAACTGATTCTATAAATCAGTCGCATAGAT
This sequence comes from Rana temporaria, assembly GCF_905171775.1. Taxonomy (NCBI): domain Eukaryota; kingdom Metazoa; phylum Chordata; class Amphibia; order Anura; family Ranidae; genus Rana; species Rana temporaria. The sequence goes on from NC_053492.1 coordinate 250,636,354, forward strand.
ACTCTGAGAGATACGACGGAGTATCTGAGATACTCCGTCGTATCTCCTTTGTGAATCTGGCCCTAAATTCCTGTCTACTTTGGTGAAGAAGAGAATGACAACATACTTTGCATAAAAGAGCTTTATGCTACGGCAATCCAGATTCTCATATTTTTTGTTTAATATATTTTTATTGAAAAGGTATGTAGGTACCCAGATGCTCATCTAAACGTATACACAGAAGGGTTGGTTTACTAAAGGCAAAAAAAGCTGTTGACTTTGCAAAGGAAGTTGCAGTTTGGAAAGGAATTTGTTCCACAGTTCAGTGAATGATATGAAGCTCTATATCATCCAATCATGTAAAAGCAAAATTGCTGTGTTTTTGTTTTGTTTTACATTTTCCTAGCACAGGATTTGGTATTCTTTGCAAAGTTTAACTACACCACATTCTTTAAGGTAAATTTTTTTGTAAACTCTCTTGTAAAGTGAACAGCCTATTTGCTTTTAATGAACCAACCCCAGAAAGTGTGAGCATTTAAATGCACAATCCTTTGGGATAAAGTACTGGTTCAATCCGAAATATAAATTTCTAAACATACCAATAACCAACACACACATTAAACATCCATATTCAGTATAATGTAGCATATAATATCAACTTCACCAAATGCATTTGTGAACAAACTATATTTTGTTAAATATTACCTCTAAGCTTTTAGGCTATGTATCATTGATCAGAAAGCCATAGTAGTAGGGGAGCTCCTTGTTTGCACCATTAGATCACATTGTCTGAGACCTTTTTATCAGTGGTAGATGGCTTAGCCTTCAATAGATGTGGCCATCTGCAGTGATGGCAGAATCTGACAGAGATTAACGGTTCATACAGATAATGGAAGACAATTGCAACAATCATTTAAGAGCCACACACATATGCCAGTGCATCCCAGGAATGATCACATCTTCATTTGCACCTAACAACAAAGTAATCAATTAGCTGGTGGCAAAGTGTACAGCAGTTAATGCAAATTTATATGCCCACCTATTATTAAATTGAATGGTTTAAAACAGGTTTTGTTAGTAAGATGTCCACTTTACTACCAGTAATTTTTGCCCTATAAACAAAAAAATAAATAAATTTTGAAAAAAAAAAAAAAAAAAAACGATATTTTTAACTTTTTGCTATAATAAATATCCCCCAAATGTAAAAAAAATAAAAATCTTCCTCAGTTTAGGCCAATATGTATTCTTCTACTTAGATTTGGTAAAAAATAATTGCAATAAGCGTATATTGATTGGTTTGCGCAAAAGCTATAACGTCTACAAAATAGGGGATAGATTAATGGCATTTTTATTATTATTTTTTACTAGTAATGGCGGCGATCTGCGATTTTTATTGGGACTGAGACATTTTGGCAGACAGATCGGACACTTTTAACACTTTTTTGGGACCATTGACATTTATACAGCGATCAGAGCTAAAATAGCTACTGCTTACTGTATAAATGTCACTGGCAGGGAAGGGGTTTACACTTGGGGGTGAACAAGGGGTTAACTGTGTTTCCTAGATATGTTCTAACTGTGGGGGAATGTGGCTGACTAGAGGAGGAGATAGATTGCTGTTCCTACTTAGTAGGAACACACAATCTGTCTCCTCTCCCCTTCTTGCTTTGTCACGAGCGATCGCGTGTCCCTGGCGGTCATCGCGTCTGCTGGGCACACGCATCAGCTCCGTGGACATGCTGCGGGCGTGGGCGCCTGCTAGAGCATCTTAAAGAGCCGACATACAGCTACGACAGCTCGTGCAGGGGAGCCAACCTGCCACAGTATAACGGTATGCAGCGGCTGGCCGGAAAGGGGTTAATATATAATATTATACTAATATAAAACTGGAATCATTAATATTTTACACCAGAAAGCCCAGAATAAAAATCTCCTGCAATGGTTAAGCTGTCTAGGAAGCAACAGAACTGAACATCTGCAACCAATGCTAACTGTCACTATAGTCTGTGTTCATTTTAGTGCAACGCAGTATGAAGTAAAGCAAATGGTTCACTGAGAGCTGGTGCATTTTAATACGAAGAGATTGATATACTTTTTTTTTTTTTTTTTTTTACCCTTGGTGCTAGTAATGTCCAATATTTTCCACAAGCCACGTGTTCTTCATTATTCTACTTAAAGCTGGCTTCAACATAGATCACTGCTGAGAGATTTAAATGTACACTGGACAGGTCATGTTTGTTCAGTTTTGATTCCTTTGGTTTTAACAACCTTGTCTACCCTGTTATAAGATCTTTGCTATGACATGGCATGAAAGCTTGCCGAGCAGTTCAGAGACTAATTCCATTACATGAAAGCAAGCTACTCCTGTTCTGCCTCCTATTCCCTTGGAACATTGTTATACATGAGTACTTGTGGGGAAGAATGGAGAGTTGCCTTGTTTCTCTGGAGATGTTGTCCCTCACCATCCATCCTGTGAAACAACTTTTCACATGGTGCTTTACATCAATTGAGTTAAAAAAATTATGTCAAATCCATCAATCCTATAAAATACTCTTTATATTTATTTTTTATAACTCAACTGGTTATTATGCCTATTTGCTCTGTAACCCCACTTATTTTTTTCAGATTCCTGATGAACGTGAGTATATATACAGTAGGAAACCAGGATATGGAGAAATCAAGCAGTTAACATGTTTGCCTGCACAGGGGGGGCACTGGTGTTCTGTGTATCCCCTTGCAGGAAGTCCCATTTATGTCAATTGGGACACAGTAGCTGCATATAGACAGATGCTGCTCCTAATTTGACATCCGTCCAGGTGAATGGCCTTGAATACAGAAAGTGTGTATTTGGAGCCATGCAACTGCACCCACATGGCTGTTTAATTGTGACCTGCAGCTGCGACCATGAAGCCACTGCATCCCAATTGACATGAATGGGACTGCTTGCATGGTGATGCATGGAACACTTCTGCATCCCAGTGCTGGAAAATACAGCCCTTGCACGGGTGTACTTTCAATGTCTTTTACAGTATTTGGTCAACAACAGATTTAGGCTTTTGCAAGAGGTTTATTTGTAATGTATGGTGTATAAGGAATTTTTCCCATTGTTCACAGGGATACAAGATAAACAAGTATGTTTATATGCACTGTTATACAACTTTACAGGAGATCATACATACGTGTCTTTTCTTTTCAAGCAATCCTTATTTAATGCTTAATAAAATGGATACTTTATCATTTTCTGATCACTTCAATACCTATCTCTCCACTTGCACTCCTAAGTATAGTTTACAATATAAACTGAGGAAGACACGTGATCCCTGTGTCAACACACATAGGGGAGGGGAGAGGACAGTGTAGGCAGCAGCAGGCTCACGTGGAGCGAGGAGCTGCGGACAGAAAACAATACCTACATAATGTCTAATATAGATTAGCACCTCTAATATGTGAGTAGCTCTATTGATTTAAAAAAATTGATGTGGTTTTAAATAATATAAGCAATATGTAGTTTGTTTCCTATCTACATGTACTGAGGATACTGATCTAAGGATCAGCACAGGAGCCTGGAGATCCTACCTACTATTGAGCTCAGGGGTGGCTCATCAGCACTGTTTGACCACTGTTTTTTTGTCAGAAAGCTTCTATTTATATGATTTCTTGATTCAACAGGTCTGACAGTAATCAGACCTGGGTGTGGCAAATGAAATTTAACTCAGCTTTTCAAAAAATTGTGGTTAATCACAGTTCATTCATGATTCAGCATGGGAGGGGGCAATTACTTTTTCACATAGAGCCAGGCAGGTTTTCCCCTAATAAATGAAATAATAATTTTAAAACTGCATCTTGGATTTACTGGGTTATCTTAAAATTAGTTTAATGATCTGAATCATTTAAGTGTGAGAAATATGCAAAACAATTAAAAATCAGGAAGGGGCAAATATTTAGTGACCAGTCGCATCTCTGGTGTTAATGTGCATTGCATAAAGGATAACTGCACCTTTGTTTAAAAATCATTATTATAATGCAATTAGGACTCCCTCTCCACACAGTGCCAGATTTCTAAGGGGACAAAAGGGGAAATTGGGCCCCCCCCCCCTGCCAGAGAGGCCCCCCTGCTAGAGGGGGGCCCAGACTTCTTTTATGAAATCATGAAATGTATCTTCCATGAAGACTTCAGTAGTGTGTTTGTTGAGGAAATTGTTCAGTTTGCAGCCTTTGCCTAGCTCCAGTCATGTCTCACTTCACCTCAACAGGCAATTTTTTTACATCATAAAGGGCTTGCTGATACCGTTCCAGAATTTAATGTAGCTCTTAGAATATGTTTGAGTATGATGGTCACTAGTTGTTGGGGAAAAAGGTCATTTAGCAAATTGGCACTGATAAAGAATTATCTGAGAACCATGATGACCCATGAAAGACTAGGTTCCCTGTGCCTACTGGCTGTCAAGAGCAGGTTCCTCAAGATGATACCGTTTGATGAGGTAGTTTTTCAGGTGCTAAGTGCAGAAATAAAGACTTTTTATTGTATTTTGATTCTTAACCGTGATATATGATTTGTCAATTCCAGTTCCTATTACCTGTGTTATGTGTATTCCTACAGTAAACAAACTTGAAAACAAAAAAAAAATTAAACCAGTGTCTTTTTCAGAAACCTCACGCCCACCAAAAGGCCACCACATCCATTATTTTATATCAAGATAATTAAAACTAAAATGTAATTTATCAGGAAGTCAGATTTACATGCAGCAGCACATTGTCTCTATGCAAATTTATATGACATACCATTATGTTTAATTCCAAGGGGCGGGCTAGGGCAGTATAGGGGCAGGCTAGGGTAGTATAGGGACAGGCTAGGGTATTATATGGACAGGCTAGGGTAATAAATGGACAGTCTAGGATAGTAAATGGATAGGCTAGGGTAGTATATGGACAGGCTCGGATAGTATATAGACAGGCTAGGGTAGTATAGCGGCAGGCTAGGGTAGTATAGGCACGGGCTAGGGTAGTATATAGACATGCTAGTGGTAGTGGTAGTATGGGGAGGCGGGATAGTGTAGCATAGGGGTGGGCTAGGGTAGTAGGGGAATGGGCTAGGGTAGTATAATGGCAAGCTAGGGCTGTATAATGATTTTTGAGCATGACAGGTTATGCAACATTTGGCCATCCAGCAGGTCTGCAGCCACTGCTAGAAAAACTGATGGACGCCCTTTGTGTACAGTCACACAGAACTAATTTATATTACCTCTCTGTTGCTTTCTCCCAATGCTTTCACAGTCTTCAATGCCTAGACTCATACATGCACCAGAGCAGAAGAAGGTGGGCCGGGCACAAGGTTGGCCGCACCCCATCCTCCAGTTCCACCCAATAGCAAGCCTCACAAGCTGCGACCGAACATCAGTTGCTTGCGGAGCTGGTGGGGAAGGGATCTTTCATTGCTCTCTGTCTCCTGTGGGTACCCCGCCCCGGGAAGTACACACACCTGAGCTCTTCATGTGTGCTGGGGTGTTTAACAGCTGGTGTTAGACTGTGTGTGAGGGCAGCGAAGCAGTTATCATCATGACACACAAAACTGCTGCAAAAAAATCTTGGCCGTTAATTTGCTGCCCCTCTCAAAGTTCCACCTGGGTCCAATGGGCCCAGCAGGACCCATGGTAGGGCCGACCCTGTCAGACACTGTCTCCACAACTGAAAGACTCTTTCAAAACATTGCCTCCCTGCTTTGTCAAAGTTAGGTACAACCCACTGATGGAAATCAGAGGTTGGCCAAGCGACCAAGCAGACAGGACTCTTTAAGCCAACCCTTTACATAGATGAAAAAAAAATGAAAAAAAAACCCTGACTTGCTTGGTAATTACGGTGAAACATTTGCTTTTGAATGTATTATAGATCAGATATGCAGATAAGGACTTATGAAATATGTATGACTTTCCTGATCTGAAATGTTGTTCCTGGTCAGTGATCTGTAAGTTATTAAAGCCAGATGAGACCACAAAACAGCCCAGCAGCTAGCATTTTTACAAGGAGGTCAGAAATTGCAATTGCAATTGCAATCACTGTTTAGTGAATCATGTAGTCAATGTCTTCAAAAGGATCCATTTTAGAGTCTGCTGTTGGGTAGCTGTTGGGTAGCTAAATTACAACTATGTTTTACATAAGCCAGTTTTAAAGCGGATGTGCCATGGGAAAACAATATTAAAAGCCAGCAGATACAAATACTGCAGCTGCTGACTTTTAATATTAGGACACTTACCTGTCCTGGAGTCCAGCGCCGATCGCAGCAGAGGACGAGCGATCGCTCGTCTCTCTGATGCTCCCCCCGCCATCCACGCTGAGGGAACCAGGAAGTGAAGCGCTGCGGCTTCACTGCCCGGTCCCCTACGGCGCATGCGCGAGTCGCGCCGCGCCGGCCGATTGGCTCCCGCTGTGTGCTGGGAGCCGAGTGTTCCCAGCACACAACGGGGGGGTGAAGGGAAGTGACGGAATGCCCGTCTTTTGCCCGTGAATGCCGGGCCGGAAGTGGGTGCAAATACCTGTCTTTAGACAGGTATCTGCACCCCCCTCCCCCTGAAAGGTGTCAAATGTGACACCGGAGGGGGGAGGGTTCCGATCACTTTAGGGTGGAGAACCGCTTTAAGTCAGCTGTTGTCTAGGAGCTATAAACAACAACGGTGAAAAGGAGGTTCCTACAGTGATGCAAGACCATAACTTTGATGCTTTAGGCTGATATCTGTGTGAAAAAGCAAAGGGCCAGATCCACAAAGCACTTATGCCGGCGTATCTCGAGATGGGCGGCGTAAGTGTAAATATGTGCCGTCGTATCTATGCGCTGTATCCACAAAACAAGATACGCCTGAAAAATAGGTTTTTCTGACCAACGTAATTTTTCTGTGCCGGCGCATCGTGGGCGCAAATATACGCTGGACGCACCATTGATTTGCTATGCAAATATGCAAATGAGGGAGATACGGCGATCCACGAATGTACGCGGGCCCAACGCGGACTACGCGCACCGCGCATAGGTCATACGTCCGGTCTAAAGTTACCCCTCATAAAAGCAGCTTTAACTTTGCACCAGACGTGTGCAGGTCAGCTTCAGCAGCACCGTTAGGGACGAGCTGAGCATCCACACTTGCAGGACAACAATCTGTATGCCAACATGCCAGGGGCATCCATGGTCATAGCTATACTACTGACTTTAGATGCGCGTAGAAGGAGGAGGGCACGGAGGAGGGCACAGGAGCGGATATACCGACCGTGCATAAATGTCTTTGGCATGGTGGATTCTGAGGTGTATCGCATCTTAAGATTCAGCCCTACTGCCATCATGGAATTAGCCACAACCCTGAAAGATGACATCATCAGCCAGACACACCGCTCACATGGAGTGGAGCCACTGGTCAAGGTCCTGGCAACACTCCATTTCCGTGCCAGTGGCTCGTTTCAGCGTACAAGTGGAGTTGTGGCTGGGATGGCACAATCCTCCATTAGCAGATGTGTGCACCAGGTTGCCCCCGCAATCCTCAGACGCATGGCCAACCAAATCATCAGACCCACCCAGGAGCATCTGTAGGTGAAGGCAATTGCAGGATTCCCACGCACCGTGGGGGCCATTGATTGCACACATGTGGCACTACAGCCCCCCCATGTCACAGAGCACATATACCGTAATCGGAAGCACTGGCATTCCATCAACGTACAGGTGATAGCCGATGCCCAATGCCTCATATGGCACTTCCGCGCCAAACACCCAGGGTCCAGCCACGACAGCTACATATACCATCAAAGCCCCATCCCAAGAGAATTTGAACAGAATGTGTATGGGGACAGCTGGCTGGTTGGTGAGTGACATGGGTGTCAGGCATGACTGTCCGCCCCCATGATGCAGACATCACGAGGGGCACATGCATGACTAACATCCTCCTGTCTTTTCCCTTCCAGGTGACTCTGCATATGCACTCATGACTCCATTCCGGAATCCTGAAAACCCAGGAGAGCAAAGATACAATGATGCACACGCACGTACCCGTGGAGTGGTGGAACGCACCTTTGGCCTCCTGAAGTCCCGTTTCCGATGCCTGGATAAGTCTGGGGGGGCCCTGTTGTATTAACTTTGTGTGCCAGATCATCTGTGCATGTTGCATGCTGCACAACTTCGCCATGAGAAAGGGCCTGGAGATTGACCTACGTGATGACCTGACCCCCGAACCAGACATTCCCCCCCTGCCCGAGGCTACCCCGTCTTCTGAGGGAAGAGCAGTCAGGAGATGGCCCACAGTAGGCATCTTTGCACGTTAAACCCACACATTCTTCATGGCACAAGCAGAATGCACGCATGCACACCACTGTGGTCCCTAGCACACACACCCCACATCTTCATCAAATTGGATTAGCCCAAGTCCACCAATCAGGACTTGGGAGCAGCAACACCGCGCCAAGGCTCCAATTATGTTGCTGAACATTCATACACCATTCACACGGACCTGGGGATCACTTCTCCCTGGTCCTGGGGATCACTTCTCCCCAACAACCGAGGGTGACACCCCTTTTCCAGCAGGAATGTCACCCCCACATTCATACACCATTCACACTGTAGCTTGCACTACTAACCGTGTGCTTGGGCTACCAAAAATAAAAAAAAACTCATAACCTGAGTATAATAGAAAACTAAACATAAAACACTCATAACCTGAGTCAAACATAAAAAGAAACAAAAAAACTTAACGCCGCTGACGTGCCCCACGCCTGCGGCGGCCACGGCCCCCGGATCCTCATGGGAGACTCATTGAGGGGGGGGAAATCAAAAGGAGGAGCATCCCCTGGTCTCTGCAGGCCTGGCGGCCTGCCCTCCAACGCCAGGGCGATGCAGGTGAGGACGGCATTGGTGTCCTCCTGCAGCCTCACCCCCGCCTGGATGGCTGCAGTATTGTCCCTGACAGCCTCTGTCAGGGCTTGTACCTCCTCACCCACGCCTGCTGTGGTGGTCTGCAGAGCAGCCAGGCAGGTGACCACAGCTGAGGAGTTGCAGCCCATATCCTCCACAGCTTCCTTCACAGAGGCCATGCTTTGGGCCATGCGGTCCATACTCTGGGCAACCTCACCAGATGGCGGGTCTGGCAGGCCTGGTCCCTCCTCAGGTGTTCAGGAAGAACGTCTGCCACCCCCTTGTCTTCCTGGTCGCCTTCCTGGGTCCAGATGTGGCTTGGGACCTAGGAGAAAAGGAGACCCTTGGGGGGGAAGCTCTGTTGGGGGAGGAGTGGGAGGGACTACCCCTGATAGTGGGTTCACTGGTGCCAGCAACAGGGGAAAAATCCTCCAAATGGAGCCTGACCTCATTGCCACTGGTGACCTCCTCCTCCTCAACCTTCTCCTGAGGAGAGGTGTGGCCACTCCCTTCCACAGAGGACTCCGGGCTTGCCAGATGGTCAGAGGCAGCCTGATGTCTGGGGGATGGTGTGGACTGGCCAGATGGCCCTGCACCCTCCTGCACATCTGTGGATGACACAAAACATTCACATGTTGAAGGATCCACACACTTCTCACATGTTCCCTTCCACCCCCACACATGCTACACACCAGATAGGAAATAAAACACACTTACCTGTCCTCAAGGCCTCCTCAATGGAGTCAAAGCCAGGAACTCCCTCCACGTGGTGCCTGTGGAGCCACTGGGCAACCACACGCTCCTTAGCAGTGAGCGTCTCAGTAGCTGCTGGTCCCCCTCCAGTGCCCCTGGCATTAATGGTCATCCTGGCCAGCTTACCTCGAACCACACGCCGAAGATCATTAATCTTCTTTAATATGTCATTGGGGGTCCTGGTCTCACTCCCCAATGCATTCACATCATCTGCAATCTGTGCCAGGATCTCCCTCCTCCTGGCCTGGGCGATGTTGGCACTCTCTGGCCCATGGAGATACCGATCATTCTGGGCCATGGCCCTGATAATGATAGCCCTCTCCTGTGGGCTATAATTGAGCTTTCGCTTCTTCTGTGCTGCTGGAGCAGACATGGCTCTAACACAATCACCTGCACAAAAAAGAACAAAAGCACCTTGCTTCAGGGGGGGAAACAAGAGCATGTACTTTTGTACTGGACGGGCGCATGTCTGGGCGTATTTATGCCCTGGGTGTATCTCACTAATTACGCCGGGCCTAGTTATTATCTCACTGATTACGCCGGGCCGAGTTCTGAGCATGCGCAGAGAGGCGCTGAACATAGTCAGCATCACGGCGCATGCACCGTCCGTTCGGCCCTTCATTTGCATGGGGTCACGGCTCATTTCAATGGAACACGCCCACTTCCTTCCTACTTTCAATTACGCCGGCTTACGCCCAGGAATTTACGCTGCGCCGGCGCATCGTCTGGCGCAAATACTCTGAGGATACGGCACTTGCCTCTCTAAGTTGAGCAGGCGTAACGTAAATGAGATGCGCTACGCCGGCCTATATATGCGCCGATGTACGTGGATCTGCCCCAAAGTATTTTGATCCCGTCCAGGTTGGATCTCCCCATCTTCAAATAATCCTGTTACTTTTTTTTAAGAAGTTTAATAAATTAAATAAATATATTTCTTATAAGTAAATTAATGAAAATATATTTTGACCAGCTATATTCATAACTCAGCTGGTCTAACAATTTATTTTGCTTCAGCTACATGACTTAAGTACTTTTAGCTATAAATCTATTTTCCATATTGTTTCAAATGTTGCAGTGCTTCCATCCAGTTGGTGGAGATACTCTTAATGTTGAGGGCATTGGTTGTCATTTTTATTGTGCCATGCATCATATTTATTAGACAAAGCAGCAGCTGTACCTGACCTTGAATTATCTTGGCTTTTTCCTAACTGTCTTTCTTCTTCTCTACAAAGTAAGAGAGTAACGTATTATCGAAAGAATACTTTTACAAAACATGCCCTGAATCCATCTCATTAAAATCTAAACAGATATTGCATAAATATGCAGGAAATAAAATGAAGGTTCTCGTAGAAAATAATTATATTTACTTGGTTATATAAGTTACAGATAACAAAGGGCATATTGTGTGTCTTCCATAGTTGTCAAAATGTTGATTTAAGATGAAAATCTTCATTGATCGCAATAGGAATTTTATCAGACGTAGCCTGAAAAAGGCCGCTCAATATATGTCACCAGCATAAAACAAGGAGAAAAAAACACTTTCAAATTTAAATGTCTTAAGTGTTCAACACACTTAATACTTGACTTCCTTATTTCTTTTTTTGTGTGTGATATGCTTTATTCATCAAACTGTGTACAGTAGGTTTTTAACTTTCTGAATAATTATTAACTGTCATAACAAAGGTGATCAAACAATGCTATTTACTATTTTGCATAAGTCTAACTTTTGTTAATTTTAACATTTGAATACTTATCTTATACATTAATTATTTATAAATATAGGAATATAAAGAAATTAAAAAATATATATATTTTATGAAAAATGTGTAAAAAAAAGTTTAAATGCATGGTATAAGTAAATTATTAAAAACATTGAATAAAATGCTATGCTCACAAAAAGAAAACTTATTTGTGCGAATTTTCTTAAGGAAAGTAGGATAGAGCTTGTAGTAGGTGTATAAAATATTAGTAACCAGGGATCTGACTATGCTAAATAGTGATATTTGAATTCTAATAAATTCCTTGAATTCATCTTCTTTCCATGATATTTTAATGTAATATTGAAAAATGTAAAACTTGCTGTAAGCTGCTAACAATTAGCTAAGACATGGCACTGGTCTATTCTCATCAGTCTCAGGCACCGTACACACGACCGAGTTTCTCGGCAGAATTCAGCCAGAAACTCGATCGGAGCTGAATTCTGCAGAGAAACCCGGCGTGTGTACACTTTCGGCCGAGGAAGCCGACGAGTTCCTCGTCGAGCCAAATAGAGAACATGTTCTCTATTTCCTCGTTGTTCAATGAGGAAAGTTGGCTCGCCGAGATCCTCGGCGGGTTCACACAGAACTCGACGAGCAAAACGATGAGTTTTGCCCGTCGAGTTCCTCGGACGTGTGAACGGGGCCTTACTTGTTTTTCCACACATGCACAGGGCCCTGCATGTCAGGTGATCCAAGCCTTTACTGTTGCTACTTCAGGTAATCAGATTACACTTGTGCAACACAAAATCTGACCCTAGAAAGCAGTGTTAGCCTAGGTTCACATTGCAGCGATTTTGCATGCGATTTGACATGTGAAATTGCATGCCAAATCAGTGGTTATTCCCAGAAATGTACTGATTCCCAAAAGTAGTTTCTGTACTACTTTTGGTGACATTGGGATTGCCCCAGAAGTCAGGACTGACATACGAGAATGAAATTGTGAGAGTTTAGCTTAACTCGCACGATTTCAATCCCGCTGTCAGTGTGAACCTGGGCTCAACCTAATTTATCCCAGATAGCAGGATACATTTATTAATTTCTTTATTTCATATATGTATATAGTATATATATATATATATATATATATATATATATATATATATATATATAAATAAATATATATATCTACCATATATACAGTATACAATAAATAAATATATATATATATATATATATATATATATATATATATATATATATATATATATATATATATATATATATATATATATATATATATATATATTAAGATAGACATGCTCAACTGGTATTAGCAAGGGAAAACCCATGCACAAGACACTCAGGAAGAGTCCTGCACTGTTCTGCTGCTGGCCAAATTTTATATTGCTGTATCATTTGCAGTCTCTTAATTTATAAAGAGAGTTTGATAGAAAATGACCAGTGGCAGGACAGTTTTGCATCAACAAAACAGGTACAGCTTCTGCAAACTACTGGGCAATTTCTACCTGCCAGTCAAAGCGTGTGCCTGTGTCACTGTTACAACTACCTGAAAAAAAAATCCTTTATACAGACTGAAATTAATCTGGTTAGGGGTGCTCCCACTATTTGTAAGCATAGCAGCAGCATGCAATTTAAAGCATGTTCTTTAAAGTATTTGTGCATTTTCAATGTTGCATTTGATGTCACCTAAAACTCCCTGCTGTATAGTATTTTTTTAAACTTTTTGTTACATATAAGACAGTAAATTCATTAGATGCTTAATGAAATATTGTGTACATTTTACATATAATGCCCTTAACATAATTCATTGTATTAATACAAGAGAGGCAACAAATAAAATGGTGTAGCAATAAACCATGGTTAGACATTTAAACATCAATTGCAGTGAACAAACATATAATTTTGCAGCAATAGCTGGCACCAGGTATTGATCAGTTTGAATATAATGAATTGCACTTTGTGTGAGACCATAATCACTTCATTGGTCTGCCTTTCAGGTCATGATGTTTAAAAGATGAATGGTAAGTTTACATAGAATTCAAAATCATGTAATTGAAACTGGATCAATATCCAGATTAACAAATTTGGACAAATAATATGTTTATTGTCTGAAACACTTTCATTAAAGTCAAACTGCCATGTCCACCAATGAGTTAAAAGTATTATAATATAATATGCGCAAATTCCTTCTTTTTTTTTTGCCTGCAGGTAGCTGTGCTTGATTTCTGGTCAAATCAGAACACTGAATTAGACCAAAAAAATGTCCTAATGTTTTTTCACACTCTTAATTACACACGCCAAATATCTAATATGATCTATCTATCTATCTATCTATCTATCTATCTATCTATCTATCTATCTATCTATCTATCTATCTATCTATCTATCTATCTATCTATCTATCTATCTATCTATCTATCTATCTATCTATCTATCTATCTATCTATCTATCTATCTATCTATCTATCTTACCAGAATCTCAAGGCTAAAAGCCAAAGTTTTAGTGTCTGATTTCCCCAATGGACTCCTGGATGCCTACATAATACAAATAGTGGAATCCTGAAAGATACCAGCATAATGACCTTGGAATAGCCAGAGATACAAGCTACGTAAGAATCTACAATTAAAGAAGAGGCTGGTCAGTGATTCATCCAATCGGTTCCAAACTGAAACTGGAATACATGAATTATCTGTGAGGTCACTAAAAGGGTTGGTAAATATAAAAATTTAAAAATGGGGTGCTTTACTTCACAGAACAGCTAATGAAAAAAAAAGAAAAAAAGGATGCAAACGCCTAGTGCATTACCTCCAGCACGTATTTAAGGGATTATGCCGCGTACACACGATCATTTTTTGGGCATGAAAAAAAAATGATGTTTTTCATCATTTAGAAAAAACAATATTTTTCCAACTTCAAAATTAAAACGGCGTTACCCACACACTATCGTTTTAAAAAAATGCTCTAGCAAAGCGCGGTGACGTACAACGCGTACGACGGCACTCTAAAGAGGAAGTTCCATGCAGATGACGCCACCCTTGGGGCTGCTTTAGCTGATTCCGTGTTAGTAAAAGACGATTCGCGCTTTTCTGTCTGTTACAGCGTGATGAATGTGCTTACTCCATTACGAATGGTAGTTTTACCAGAACGAGCGCTCCCGTCTCATAACTTGCTTCTGAGCATGCGTGGGTTTTTAACGTCGTTTCAGCCCACACACGATCATTTTCTACAACCCAAAAAACGACATTGTTTAAAACGTTGTTAAAAAATGCAGCATGTTCAAAAAAATGTTGTCGCTTTTCAGAACCTGAAAAATGATGTGAAGCCCACACACGATCATTTTAAATGACATTTTTTAAAAACTACATTTTTTTAATGCCGAAAAATGATCGCGTGTACGCGGCATTAAAAATCAAGGAATTAAAAATTACAAATTTGAAAAATTACAAATTTGAATTAGTAGTGATCTGAAGAGGGCCCCACCATCCTAACCATCTTAGTCCGAGTTGCACAGTAGCCATGGCATTTGCATCATTCATGGTATGCTTCCCCAAAGTGTAAAGTTTACATTGTTCTTTGGTTAACAGAACAGCTAATGTATATACTGTATATGCAAGTGCCACATATATATATATATATATATATATATATATATATATATATATATATATATATATATATATATATATTCAATTTTATTGTATGAGTAAGGATTTATCCACTCAGTAATTCTGCTTGGCTTTTGCACATCGCAATAAGAATCAAAGGTCTTGTGTCATAAACATGTAAGCCTTTCGCCCCTTTGTCCAGTACATCAAGCTCAAAATGTAAACATGAAAGAATAACTTTTATTTTCCTGGTTTAGCTGAGACACACAGGAGTGGCCACACAAAGCTACATATATTTTCGATACCTACACTTTGGTAGGCTTTGTTCATATTAGTCAATTTGGAATCGCAGGCAGAATCACTATGATTCTGTCTGTGTTTCTAAATCAAGGCAAAATGTGTGACATGCTTTTGGGTGTCATTATTCCAAATGGCATCCCAAACATTGTGCGATTTTGCCGTAATTGTCATGTGGCAGAATAGTACTGCAATTGTGGCAAAACATGTGTTTAAAAATCGTGCTAAGCTTGTCAGACAAAAAGGAGCAGGATCTCCTTATGGGTGACAAACCTGGATAGGTCAACCCATTGAAGCGAATAAGCTACGCTATGCGTGACATGTGGAAATGCGAGATTTTGAGACTCCAAATGTTGTTTATTCACAGAAATGATCTCTGTTTTTCAGAAATTGCATTTGGTTAAGTTGTATCTCAGGTTATTTGTGCTAATATTGTGTAAAATTGACCAAAACTAAAAAAATGTTGTACAACTGCTGCTGCAACCAATTATGTGAGATACACACAACAGAAACAATTGGAAGAAAATATAGCTGCGCTTCAATACAGTAATGAATCATATATGATGTATGAAAAACAAAAACAAAAAACAAAAACAAAACATCAAAGTGAATTGATGTATAAGTAAAATAATCAGTGAAATATATTATAGAGTCCAAAAAATGAGTATGCCCCTTCATATATTCATAACACTGTAATTAATATGATATCAAAAACGGTGAGTGGTATTCAAAGGTAACACATTAGAGTAACTGTCCTTCAGTGAGTTGGTCAGCATTGACTTCAAACGAATAAACACCAAACGAATAAACACCAAAGAAGAAGTGATAAGCTATTAAAGAAAGGGTTCCTCTTATATTAAATCTCCTTACCGACTCTACCGATCTCTTGTCAGGAGATCACAACAGCCTGTGGCAAAAGTAGTGCAGGAAATACTTTTTCAAATCAATGCGGCACCGCAAAGTCTGCGTCACACTGATTTGAACAGTGCGATTGCCGGCAATGGGGTGCAACTTGACATGCAATTTAACCTGTCAATTTGCATGACAAGTTGATCCAATGTGAATGAGGGCTTAAAGCAGTATTAAACCCAAAACCAACTTTCTAGTATATTGCAGCTTACCAATCCTTAGATGCGGTGGCTGCATCGGTTTTCTATTATGGGGCACTTTTTCCCTCTGTTTTCACCTGGTATTCTAGCCAGTAATACACCTTCTTTATTAGAATGACCCTATGCTAGATGAATATGCACAGGGACACCTTTGGACCACAGCATTGTCAATCTGGAGGGGAGTTAAAACTTTAGTGAGCAGTTACAGCAAGTAGTTTTTTCCTTTGGGATAAAGGTTTTACATATATAAATATAATCTGATCATTGAAGGCACCCCTGCTAGTATTAAATGGTTGATCTCATCCCTGTATCTGATGCAATTTGTTGGAGAGCTTATTCTTTTGAAAAACAGCAAAACTTACTGGCTGGATCACCAGATGGAAATAGATGAAAGAAAGCCTAAAAAACAATATGAATGCAGCCATCATATCTAATGCCGCGTACACACGATCATTATATGGGTTGTGAAAAATTAAGTTTTTTTTTATGTCATTAAAAACGATCGTGTGTGGGCTTCAGAACATTTTTCGGGTTCTGAAAAACGGGCAAAAACGACGTATAAAATCCGCGCATGCTCAGAAGAAAATTATGAGACGGGAGCGCTCGTTCTGGTAAAACTACCGCTCGTAATGGAGTAAGCACATTCATCACGCTGTACCAGACAGAAAAGCGTGAATCGTCTTTTACTAACACAAAATCAGCTAAAGCAGCTGGGGTGGCGCCATCCGAATGGAACTTCCCCTTTATAGTAGTGTTGTACGTGTTGCATGTCACTGCGCTTTGCTAGAGCATTTTTTTTCATGATCGTGTGTAGGCAAGGCCGTTTTAATGATCAAGTTGAAAAAAAACTTTGTTTTTTCTAGAGCCTGAAAAACTTAGTTTTTTACAACCCCTAAAAATGATCATGTGTACGCGGCATAAGAAGTGGTAAGCTGCAATATAATACAGTTTTTGGTTTTGGTTTTTATACCACCATAAAGGGGTGGCGGACAAAGGAAATACTTCAAAGATAATTCCTGTAACTGATACATTAAAGAGCTATTTTTTTCAATAATAAGGTTTTAATTAGATTTAAGGGGTAATAACATTAAAGCAATTGGCCTGGTATACACAATACATATCAGATGCATAATCTAGATACAAAAAAAATCACAATATGTTTATCAATACAACTCAAATCCAGCAGGAAAAATGGATTACATAGTCCGATATAAAGAGAAAAAAAGGGGAGAAAGGGAGGGTATAGAATGGGATACTCATACTCTATAGTAGCAGATGGCAACAACCATATGAAGATATCAGTTTGGATGAGAGCTTATTCTTTTGAAAAACAACAGACTAATGCCT
Source organism: Rana temporaria (assembly GCF_905171775.1). Classification (NCBI taxonomy): domain Eukaryota; kingdom Metazoa; phylum Chordata; class Amphibia; order Anura; family Ranidae; genus Rana; species Rana temporaria. The sequence goes on from NC_053492.1 coordinate 250,654,047, forward strand.
TGTACACACGATTGGAATTTCCGATGGAAAAAGTCAGACAGACTTTTTCCATCGCATATTCTGATCGCGTGTAGCCCCATCGGAGTTTTTTCATCGGAAATTCCGATGAATTCCATCAGAGTTTAGATATAGAACATGTTCTATTTTACTCCGATGGAATTCTGTCGGAATTCCGATGAGATTTTGCCGGGCAAAAGCCTGATCGTGTGTATGCGGCATTACTGGCTGGTTCACCTGATGAAAATAGATGAAAGAAAGCCTAAAAAACAATATTAATATAGCAATCACATCTAAGATCTGGAAAGCTGCAGTATAATAAATGTTTGCTTTTTGTTTTTTATACCACTTTAAAGGGGTGGTGTACAAATGACTTTAAAAATATTTCTTAATCATTCATCAAGGGACACCGGAACAGTCAAATTCAGAAACAATAGGGTGTATAACAGCTTTTAGGAGAGTTTGAATACAGGCAAAAAAAAAACATTAGTTGGCCAGGTATAACCTGTCCCACTCCCATGATGCTTTAGTTTTTTGCTAGTGTCCTAGGAGAATGGTACTAAATACTAAAACCTATTTTGTATGGAGATTGGACTACCCCTGACAAATTATTATCCATGCTTCATTGTGTATAGATGAAGACTTTATTAAGGAGTGGGCTTTCTTCTTTTGAGGTCCCAGCCATTTGTCTGAATAAGTGTATAATGGTTCCTATTTATGACATTCTGATGTTTAAAGACCAAGCTTTCCAAGTCCTTGTTTTCTCTAGCAGGCCCTGTCCTGAAATCTGCTATTGCTATTGCTGTCACGGAAATTTGCCAGACCCCGTGGGCATGGTCTAAAGAAAAACCTAAGGGACCTGATGCCATCAGTTATTGAGCATTTGCAGCCTTTACCTGCTGCATTGCACTTTTGTGTTAATGGGTTAGTGGACATAGTTTGTCTTATTTTCAGAATGAGTCTCTTTTCTAGATATATGCAAATAACTTTCTGGTTAATATACTGGTCTAAATTCAAGATGAAAGACCCAAAACAATCAGAAATCCCTCCATTGCCTTAATGTGGTAGAGACATGCACCTCAAAGAAAAGGTTTGGAATTGCTGCGCTCTTTGAAATACTTTATTGTATATCATGATATACAATAAAGGATTTCAAGGCATGTAGCAATTCCTGAACTTTCCTTTGATGTGCATCTATAGACAGGCTGTGCTGGCACACTTGAACCACTCTCTCAAGGCGTTTCGTTTCAACTCACCTGGAGCGGTTATTCTGAATGTGGTAGAGCTGTTCATATCTACCTCTCAGCTGTTTGACAAACTGACTCTCTCTTTGTCATCCAGGAATGTCCTTGTAAGGAGAAACCTGCCTTCCCTTTCCACCATTTCTAGGGGATCAGGCATGTCATTCTATAAGCCTACCAGCTTAAGGATACCCTTTTCAGTTAAAGCACACTCTACCAGATATGTGAGTGTTTTCTGAGCTTATATAAATCACAAATCTGTCTCCCAGATTTTTAAGGCTGTCACTTGGTCTTAAGTTCATATGAATGCAAAGTTTTAATAAGTTGATCTTCAGGCATCTTCAGATGCAAACTTTGGATGTACAGTCCTGCAGATACCCCCAGTGTTGTGTTTCATTGTTGTTTTTAATTTGGACTCTTAGGGGGTTATTTACGAAAGGCAAATCCACTTTGCAAAGTGCACTTGAAATTGCACTGAAAGTGCACTTGGAAGTTCAGTCACTGTAAATCCGAGGGGGACATGCAAGGAAATTAAAAAACAACATTTTAGCTAGCACATGATTGGATGATAAAATCAGCAGCTCTTCCCCTCATTTCAGATCTACCTCTCAGATTTACAGCGACTGCACTTCCAAGTGCACTTTCAAGTGCACTTTGCACTTGTAGTTTGCACTTGTAGTGCAAAGTGGATTTGCCTTTAGTAAATAACCATCATTGTGTTGTGTTGCTGTGTTGTGCTCCTCTCCTCTCATTTGGGCTGCTTCAGGACATCCCAGTGTTTCTGAAGTATAACCTTTCTGTGTTCCTTGATGAACTACTAATAAAATAAGATTTTTGTACTCGCCGCAAACTCCTTTTCTTAAAGTTCATCTAGAGATACAGGTTCTATTCCTCTCTGTTTATGATTTACTCCTAATATTGCTATTCTAAAAAACTGAAGTATCATGGAAGCAGGAGGGTTATTCTTGGCTGACTATGGCTTTTTTGTTACCAGCATACAAATCTTCCTAAAACAACAAAACCCTAATTTTGACGGTTTCTGCATCCCTTGATGAACTTTAAAAAATGGATTTCATGGTACAATCACGTTTTTGTTCTTAAAGTAGCATCATATTCAAAAGTGTATTACAAAGAAACATCCAAGACTTTTAAACATTGTGTCCTACTCCCTATCAAAGTCAAACACATACCTGCTAGGGTCAGCTACTTGCATTAATGGAGTAAATGGGATTCTAGTAAATAGGATTAGCGTAAAAAGCCGATGCACACAGAAGGAAACTCACACACAAAATCCATACAGACAATGACTTTTGTGGGAATAACTTCTGTGGGAGTTGCAAGGTATAAATACTAGTAGCTAGTCTACTGCCCTGACCATGTAAGCTGAGTTGCTTTAATTCTCAAGGATCTTAAACACTGATATTTTCAGGATATCTGTACTTTAACAATAAGGATTATGGTAAAATAAATTTTAAGCAAACTGTTTGTGGCTTGCCAAATCTCTGGTCTCTATTGAGTTCTCAAGGACAAAATAATACAGCTCCACACTATCCTAAAACTAAACTCTAGGCAGGTAAAAAAGACACATGATTGCATTAAAAATCATTGAAGCATGGTTTCTTCCCACATAATATTTTATTGGGTAACAATATACATTGCAGAATACACATTATTGAATAGAGCAATCACTGCAAACAGTTGTCAGGATTAGGGATGAGCCGAACACCCCAGAACCTGCGAACAGACCAAAAGTTTGAGTGAACTTTAGAACCCCATCAAAGTCTATGGGACTCGAACGTTTGAAATCTAAAGTGCTAATTTTAAAGGCTAATATGCAAGTTATTGTCCTAGAAAGTGTATGGGGACCCGGGTCCTGCCCCAGGGGAGTGTTTGGGGACCCGGGTCCTGCCCCAGAGGACATGTATCAATGCAAAAAAAGTTTTAAAAACCGCAGTTTTTTCCAGGAGCAGTGATTTTAATAATGCTTAAAGTGAAACAATAAAAGTGACATATTCCTTTAAATTTTGTACCTAGGGGGGGTGTATAGTATGTGAAGTAGCACTTGTTTCCTGTGCTTAGAACTGTCCCTGCACAAAGTGTAATTTCTGAAGGAAAAAAGTCATTTAAAATCACTCGTGGCTATAATGAATTGTTGGCTCCCGGCAATACAGAGAAAAGTCATACATAAAAAAAAAATAGGGGGGTCCCCCCTAAATTCAATTACCAGGCCCTTCAGGTCTGGTATGGATATTAAGGGGAACCCTGCGTCAAATAAAACAAAATTATGTGGGGTTCCCCCCCCCAATATCCATTCCAGACCCTTCAGGCTTAGAGTCTGTGGGTAACATATGTTATGGAAGACTCCTATTTATAAGGCAGGAGATTGTGGGTGAGTAGCCAAAAAGTTGGCCCAATTATTGAGGGTGTTAGCTGAGTTCCGAGTGAAGGGGGACTAAGAAGACCAAGAGACTAATAGGAAAGGAATTTATGGTTCTATACAGTAAAATATACTGTATGATCAGGTTTAAAATCTATTATTAAAATTACTCATTTGACTAATAAGTACTGCTATCGCTTAGAGAATCAAGCCTAACATTTTTTCATTGCTCTACCAGTAACACGTGTCTCCTGGAGTGCTACAATATCTGGGTGCTGTTTTCTAACACACTGTCATGTATCAGGAGTGACCAGAACTGTGTGGACTGCAACATAGGAAACCGCAAACAGAAATAGGTGAAAGTATGTTTATTTAAGGTAATTACATATAAATGTGAATACACCACTGATACAACAAGTGAACAAACCAAACAACCAAAACACTGACAGTAACCAACCAGCATATGTATCAAAGGGAGAACCAGAATCGTAGTCAAGCCAGGCCAGGGATCATGAACAGGAGTTTAGCAGATGGGGGGCCAGGAGTAGACGGACAGGGACAAAAATGAAGGAATCAGGCTGCAGGGAAAGGATCCAGGGATGCAGGAACAGAAATAGCGGGTTCAGGGTACAGGAATCAGGTATCAGGTATACAGGTTGCAGGTCAGGGCACAAGGACAATACCAGGGCAGTGTGTGTGTGTGCACTTGCCGGTTATTTATACTATTACCTGCTAACAAGCTCAGGTGACGCCTGATTGCAGAAGGTAACATCTGCACCACATGATGATAAAAGATGACAAAACACCAGCAGGTAGAAGCTCCCCTGACAGTTCCAAACTGCCAGGAGACACCTGCTGGTGGACCCCAGTACTGCACGCCAAATGATAGATATTACCAGCAGATGGAACCTTTCCTTACACACACTCTAGTATCACAGACCTTTTACATTTGATATTTAAGCGTTGTACATTGTAGCTCAGTGCAGTTAAAGCCTGTAGCAATGGCATAATAAGTAGAGGGAGAAAGGTCATGTTCATGATAGGACAGGAATAATTGCAGGCATAAAAGGGCAGAGAGAACATCAATATCATGGTAGAATAGTACAGGCAGGCAAAAAAACAAACAAAAAAAAAAACCCACCATATTGTCAACAATGTTCTGCATTTATCCCTAATAGAGGAATGAATCAAGCTTATACCCCAAACAGCAAAGAAGAAAGGAGGCTAACTTGTCCACAGCTAAGGGTTCAATCCATTGACACTGAGGTAGGGGATAGAAACAACGCTGCAACAAATCAAAACAGCAGCTACATAAGATTAAAAACAGGAATTTCAGGGCAAGCACACTAGTATAGTTTGAAGAAAAATCAAACTTGAAGTAACAAAGCAAGAGTTCATATTCAGAAGGGAAAGTATCCTAAAAAACAATGGTCCTCTTTAACCGGAAAATGTAGGTAGACCAAAATTACCTTGATCTATTTGTGTGCTTCCTCACATGTTTGGAAGAAAATAACTCCCCGCTTCACTGAACAGTTCATGGCATACTGAATGGTAAGCTCTTTGAGCTTGCAGTTTAAATTGCGTTTGTTGTCGCCGTACTTCCAAGAAAGAAGTAGATGAAAGTATTCTCATAGTTAAGAGAGACCCTTTCTCTTGCAGGGAATCATAATCGCTGTAGTTTAATAACTTTTCTGCAAATGTATACAAACAAAAGGTGGCATGTTTTTGAAGGTCTCCAAGAAAGTATAGCACCCAAATTATGTGAGCAACAGCTGCTATAAGAAGGATTCAGGCTGTGCTCCTACTGCTTTCTCTAGGAGACTGACCAGCTGTTAAGACAGAGTCTGTTTTCTTGATCCTCTGTTTAGCATTGAAGGTCAGATGCTGTGTTCTGTCCTGTAAGCGGCGGACACCAGAGGATAGTGGCATTAACGTGGACTCTACTTGACTAAGATTTGGTGTCAGACACACAGTTGAGCAAGTTCTGCAGGTTCTGGCAGTGTGCAGAGACATTGATCTTTATCTTCTCTATTTTAGTGGCAAACTTTAATGGTGGTGGATATCTTGGCAATGGTCTAAAAAGCTGCAGTAGGCCCCAAAGAATCTGGGTCAACATGCTGGTACTTATCTAGAGAGGGAGATGTCCCTGGAGCAGCCTTTCATTGCTGCCCAAGGTATGTCCTAAAGATTTTGTGGCAAGAATGAGCAAAAGAACCGAGTATGAAAGAAATGGGTGACTGACAATGAGAATCTCCAATTGGAGGAAGGAAGCTCACTGCTGTGCATCCTACTTCATCAACGTGGTGACCACCCCCCATTATAACATGCCTTAAAACTAGTATTTTACATGCACACATTTTATCAGGTTTGGCCTATTGCAATCTTTCATACAGCAACATCTAGA
>NC_053492.1:251565065-251655065 GCF_905171775.1 Rana temporaria
TTTGTTGTTAGAGTTTACATATGCTTTTTAAAGAGATATGATTACAATTAAATATAAGTTCTGAATTAAAAATTATCAGACAATAAAATGTTTTGAAGACATTCCAAAGACAATGCCCTTGCATATTTAATATGTTGTCCTTTAGCATAAAATGCATTTGACAACCATCTCCATGTTAAAATGATGTTATGAAAGTAAAGTTGTACAACTTTATTTCATTCTTTACTTTGTGACTTACCTGGTCCATTTTATTCCCTTTATGTTTTTTTTTTTCTCTGAAATCCACATAAACATAGGAAGCCTCGTACACAATGAGCACTACACGTTGATTGTGATTGTCTAATGGTACATGATTCAATCTCATTGAGCATCTGACAATCTGATGTATGAGACAAGGCTTCTTTTTCTTCCAGACACATCAGGGTAGGGCCCCCTGTTGTGAAGCAGAATATCTTATGCAAAAAAAAAGACACCAACTCACAGTCCTTTCTTGATTATAATGCTTTGGGGTCTGATTAAAAAGAAGTGCTGATTTTAACTCTTGCATGTACAGAACAGGTTACTGGCTGGGCTAGGTGCACGCTCTGCCCCTTTATTAAATCACCCATTTACTGGATTTCAAACAGATAAAAAAATGTTTAAAATGTCTTCCAGAACATACTGACAACATGAATTTATATATTTTATTCTGCAAACAAAACATGCATTTGACATAAAAAAAAATGTTGTTTGTTTATTACCTTTCATGCTGTATTTACCACTCTTTTTTATTTCTTAATTTTCCAAATAATTGTGACAAAGTATTACAACTTCAAAAAACTCTCCATACCTCTTACAGAATATCTTATAAAACAAACTGGAAGACATTGAATACCCTTTTTTTCATACATCTGGAATGTATTTAAAATGAAGGTTCAATTAGACCTTAAAGATTTATGTTACCAATGCTTAAGTCCTAGATCATTCTTATATGTGGTCATAGTGGACATATGCCGGGTGGGCCGCGATGGCCCGTGACGGCCTGCAGCCCGTATGTCACGTCTCCCCCCAGTGTAAAATGCAGGGGGTCCAGAACTGTTAGGGGGTGTCTGTGTAACAAACTGTAGGGGGCTGTGTAATGTAAAGGGGACCAGAGGTGCGGTGCTATGTAATGTAAATGGGTCCAGAGGTGCAGGGTGTTGTGTAATGTAAAAGGGTCCAGAGGTGCAAGGTGCTGTGTAATGTAAAGGGGTCCAGAGGTGCAGGGTGCTGTGTAATGTAAAAGGGTCCAGAGGTGCAAGGTGCTGTGTAATGTAAAGTGGTCCAGAGGTGCATGGTGCTGTGTAATGTAAAGTGGTCCATAGGTGCAGGGTGCTGTGTAATGTAAAGGGGTCCAGAAGTGCAGGGTGCTGTGTAATTTAAAGGGGCCCAGAGGTGCAAGGTGCTGTGTAATGTAAAGGGGTCCAGAGGTGCAGGGTGCTGTGTAATGTAAAAGGGTCCAGAGGTGCAAGGTGCTGTGTAATGTAAAGTGATCCAGAGGTGCATGGTGCTGTGTAATGTAAAGGGGTCCATAGGTGCAGGGTGCTGTGTAATGTAAAGGGGCCCAGAGGTGCAGGGTGCTGTGTAATGTAAAGGGGCCCAGAGGTGCAGGGTGCTGTGTAATGTAAAGGGGTCCAGAAGTGCAGGGTGCTGTGTAATGTAAAGGGGTGCAGGGTGCTATGTAATGTCAAGGGGTCCAGAGGTGCAGGGTGCTGTGTAATGTAAAGAGGTTCAGAGGTGCAGGGTGCTGTGTTTTGCAAGGGGCCCAGAGGTGCAGGGTGCTGTGTAATGTAAGGGGGTCCAGAGTTGCAGGGTGCTGTGTAATGTAAAGGGGTCCAGAATTACAAGGTGCTGAAACCCCACATCCCATCATTACCCCCCCCCCCCCCCAGGCTGCTCAGTCTAAAATGCCTGGACCTATTTTTGTCCCAGTCCGGGCCTGCCACCATGTTTTCCCTCACATTTATCATACAAAAGGCTGTGTTATCACAAATTAAATAAACTTTTTCAACATTAGTTCATTAAAAAATATATATTAATTTGTTTCAGCAACTAAATAAGAGTTTTATTTACAGACTGAATTCAAACATGAATTGAAGAGTTTTTAGTTTTAATAGCATAGAAGTTTTACAAGTAATGGTGCTCTATACCATAATTCATTGTTTGCCAGTTACACTCAGTGAACCGCACTTGACCCTGGCTGCTGTTGGTGCATAATAAGTGTAGGTAAATCCCAACAATGAACTTATCCTTTTTACTTCCTCATTATCTGTTTAGTAATACAAAGAAAAGGTTTGTTATATTTGTTGAATAAGTGCAAAAAATACCTGTTGATTTATTCAGAAATCTTGTAAGCATATACCTTCCTGTGCTTTATACCTATGCTGCATTCTTACCAGTAAGCATTTTGTTAGCCACTTCAGCCCCAGAAGATTTGGCTGCTCAATGACCGGACCATTTTTTGCGATTCGTCACTGCGTCGATTTAACTGACAGTTGCGTGGTGATGTGACGTTGTACTCAAACAAAATTGACATTTTTTTTCCCCCACAAATAGAGCAGCTCGGCTACATCCTGGGAAAGGGAAGTTGGGGGCCCCAGGCCAGCTCGGGGCCCCAATCAATTGTTTGTTTTGCCTGTCCTGTAACGACGGGCCTGGATACAGTTCAGTTCAGTGCAATGAAGTGTGCTACTGTAAATGACTGTAAATGTAAAAAGATTAAGGTGCAATATATTGCATTTTTTGTTCTTTTTTGCTTTAAGCCATATTCATATACTGTACCTGCACCTATTAAATATAACAAGCTAAAATGTTTGATCATTTGTCAGTAATGTTATTTTTTTCCCAGAAAACAAAAAGTTTAAAAAACGCTAAAAGGCAAAGTTCACTTAAAAAAAAAGGAAGCACTAGTCTTAATAAAAGTGTCAGTACATTTTATTACTCTTTTTTTACAGCCCTACAAAGAGAATCCACGTCTTATGACTACCTGAATTAGCTTGTCAAGTTGTCGAAGTAGAATAGAAACTGATGAGTGTTAACTTGTAGCGAGATAAAAGCAGATTGTTGCCATCCAACATCAGGATATGATAGTTGGGTGCTTCTGGTAAAGAGTTTGACAAGAGCTTCATTTTAGTTCTAAAAAAATAATAATAATAATAACATAGCAATCAAACTGGGAGAAATACCTATAGGAGCGTCAAAAAACCAATGTAAGATATCACTGAAGCTAAGATATCCACTACATTTACTTTATTTACTGTCTTCTTTTTTTGTGTGTAAATATAAACTGTCAGAATTGGCACAAAAATACACTCTTTTCAAAACAGGAAGATGTTTACTAGTGATGTGGAAATGTGCTTAGATTGAATTTGTGGGTCCATCATCCTACATTTTAGAAATGGCAAATTTGAATTAGAACCCTATTGATGCCAAAGTATTTTCAAGGCTAAAAAGGAAGGGCATGAAGAGCTGGGCATGTGGTACCAATGCAGAATTTTTTTTTTACCTAAATACTGTTCAGCAAGCAGACGGTCCTCATTTTTATGCACCTTTGAGGGATAATACATACTGGAGAGATGCCTTTTAAATTGTATGCAGTATTGAAAACAGCTTTCATGGACAGTGTGAGGGACATCACATATGTGTTGAATGTACATTTAGCTTGACTTAAATATGGTAGCACCCCAAGCTGATACTTTTCAACTTGAAATAATTTTTTTTTAGGTAGTTTTGGTTGCAACACCTGTTTTTTCTTTTATTCTATTAAGCCAGAATATTATCTAATAGGCCAAAATTGAGCAATCAACGTTGTAGTCACAACAAATCTAAAAGCTATAATAACTTTTACAATCCCCAAAGAATGAAGCTAAAGCTCTAAACCCGAGGTCAGTAACCTGTCGATCGCGGGCTACCTGTTGACCGCGGGTAGGTCACAGGTAAACCGGGAACGGGCCTGTGCTGCCGCACCCCGCAACTGCTAGTGCTGGTCCTTCTCTTTCCGCCACTAGCCTCCTCCGCCGCGCCTTTGATTCTTTTCTCTTCCTCCCCTCCAGCCCCCTCGGGCGCTATGAACAGCAGAGAAGGAGAGGCAGCGCAGCCCAGTGCGGAGGGCAAGGGAGGAGCTAGCCAAGTTTACTTTTCAAGTTAACCCGCAGGTGATTGGTTGCTAGGTCCTAAGCAACCAATTACTAGCTTGTTAATATTAAAAGTCACTCTGCCAGCTCCTGCTCCCACACCCCTGTACAGAACTGTGCTGCTTATCTGCCTCCTGTGTGCACAGGTAGGATGCTATGGGAGAAAAGGAGGGAAGAGGACACTAGTGTATGTGTGGAGGGGGGTGATGTGAAGGGGGCAGTAGACACTGCTATGGGCAGGGACACCCCCAAACAGTGTCCTCTACCACATCTCACATCACCCCCCCCCCCTAATCCCTGCACTCTGAGCGCAAAGCACTACTGATCCCTGAACTATGATTGCAGTGCACTCCTGATCCCTGCATTCTGAGCATAACGCACTCCTGATCCCTGATTCCTGCATCTTGAGAATAACGCACTCCTGATCCCTGCATTCTGAGCATAACGCACTCCTGATCCCTGATTCCTGCATCTTGAGAATAACGCACTCCTGATCCCTGCATTCTGAGCATAACACACTCCTGATCCCTGATTCCTGCATCTTGAGAATAGCGCACTCCTGATCTCTGATCCCTGCATTTTTAGCTTAATACACTCCTGATCCCTGATCCCTGCATTTTGAGCGTAATGCACTCCTGATCCTTAAACCCTGCATTTTCAGCGTAATGCACTCTTGATCCCTGATCCCTGCATTTTCAGCGTAATTCACTCCTAACACCTAATCAGTGAATTTTAAGCATAACACGCTCCTTAACCCTGCATTCTGAGTATAACGCACTCCTGATCCCTGATCCCTGCATTTTGAGCATAATGCACTCCTGATTCCTAAACCCTGCACTCTGAGCGCAACACACTCCTTAACCCTGCATTCTGAGCATAATGCTCTCCTGAGCCCTGCATTCTGAGCGTACCGCACTCCTAAACATTGCACTCTCTTGTAATACTTTTTTTTTGTCCACAGCATTTGGAATCTATTTTGGGCTTAACAATGTATCATCACCCGCAGTAGATCAGACAACAGCTAGAAATATTGTAGAGACTTGTTAGCATTGAAAGAGTGGAAGCTGGCAGAATATTTAAAAAGTACACACAACATGCATCTTTTCATCCCCCCCAAAAAAAAACATTTAAGTGTATTTATGTCACATAAAATAGAAAGATATTTTGTACAGAGTCAATAGACAGTTTTCAGAAGTTCAAGTAGGCTGAAATTTTAATAATGATACACCACATGCCAAACATCCACCATAAAGTATATATTTTACTATAGGAAAGGAAAGAATATTGTACAGACTGCAAACAACGTTTTTCAATAATTCCTTTAGGCTGCATTTACAAAATCACATACCTGATGCTTTTTCTGAGGACAGAAAAACACATTAAAGTGTACATTTGTAACATAAAAACATTATAGAGACTGCATAGACAATAGTTCAACAATTTTTTGTAGACCACATTTACAAAATCATATACCTCATGCACCTTATGAAGACAAAAAAAAAAACAATATAATATGTAGCCTTTCCACATTATAAATAAATAAATATCATACACAGTATTTTAACAATCTCTCGTAGGCTGCCTTTGCAAAATCGTTTTTAAGGACACAAAAAGTGTATATTGTTTACATTAAAAAAAGAAGGGACATTGTACAGACTGCATAAAAAGTATTACAACAACCTTTTGTAGGTCACATTTTAAAATACCATACCTCATGAAGCTTTGGAGGAACATGAAAACGTTTTTATAGAGTTCTGAACAAACTGCATGTAAGCAGGTAGAGTTTTATTCTGCCTCAGCCAGGAGGGTTAGTGTTAATTGTGTTTTCTGATTCTTTCTTGGATGACTTTTTTTGACCCACTAGTTCTGTGTATTATAAAAGAGACAGGGGGTCCAGATCCAAGGTGGTCAATGGTCATTGCTGTTGGCTGTTCATTACTTTTGTTCATGGTGCTGTTGCTGGAGTCTGCCCCGCCAGCCTGCTGAAGTATGCGGAGACTGGAGTGCCTACTAGTGAGCATCTTGCTTCAAGAGCCTTCTACAGCATAGGGGGATTGCTGGGACCAGCAGTCCACTCTGAAGATGCCAATCCTGGACATCACCATCATGGACTCCACCAGTTATGGACTCTATCCTGTGCAGGTATGCTGGGGCAACCATAAACTTGACTTAGGGATTAGTTTAGAGAAAGTCTGTTGCCTTTGCCTAACTGTCATGCCAAGTTATTCAAGTAAAGCTTTTTAAACTTTGTCTTTGCCTAGTCTGAAGTTACTAATGGGGTGCAATGCAATGCAATGCAAGTAACTGGCACACAAAGTCTACAGCTCGAATCAGCTAAGCACATTGAGGTATGAAGACAAGCAGTGTAAGAGTTAATACAGTGTAAAAAAAAAGTGGGTACCAAGGGTAACACAGCTTGCTCAAGCAGCCTGACGTAAGCGTGTACATGTGACAGGTAGGATAGCCTCTTGCAGGAAGGAGTTGTTGTCGGCACTTATTCCGTGAGCAGGTCTGTCTTTCATAGCAACTAGAGCAGATCAGCACTGCAGTGGTCCCCAGTCCATGTACAGGTACAAAAGAGGAACGGTTAAGTCGTTGCACACATAGGGCCAGATTCACATAGGTTAGCGGATCTTTAGATCCGCGTAACCTATGTGATTTAAGATCCGCCGCCGCAAGTTTTTGAGGCAAGTGGGTAATTCACAAAACACTTACCTCAAAACTTGCGGCAGCGTATCGTAAATCCCCCGGCGGAATTCAAATTCCGCGGCTAGGGGGAGTGTACTATTCAAATCAGGCGCGTTCCCGCGCCGATCGAATAGCGCATGCGCCGTCTGCAAATTTACCCAGCGTGCATTGCGCTAAATGACGTCGCAAGGACGTCATTGGTTTCAAAGTGAACATAAATGGCGTCCAGCCCCATTCACGGACGAGTTACGCAAACAACGTAAAATTTTTAAATCGCGACACGGGAACGACGGCCATACTTAACATTGGATGCGCCTCATAGACCCAGGGGTAACTATCCGCCGGAAAAAGCCAAACGCAAACGATGTAAAAAAAAAGCACCGGGCGGTCGTTCGTTTCTGAATCGGCGTATCTCCTCATTTGCATATTCGTCGCGTAAATAAACCGAAACGCCACCTAGCGGCCGGCCTAGAATTTCAGCCTAAGATCCGACGGTGTAACACAGTTACACCTGTCAGATCTTAGGCATATCTATGCGTAACTGATTCTATGAATCAGTCGCATAGATACAACCGAGGAAACTCAGAGATACGACGGTGTATCAGGAGATACACCGTCGTATCTCTATGTGAATCTGGCCCATAAAGTCTATTTTAGGTTCATGGCGGGATCTCATACCATTACTGGGAGTAAGGTAGTGGTGATACGATGGACAGGTGGAGAGGCTATTGGCTCTGCGTGTCCCTTCTTATGCAACAGTGACCATAGTGGTGCATATTAACATCAAGAGAGTTAACAAGAGTTCATTCATCTATGCAATTAAATGAACCCTATGTGTAAGCCAGTGACCCTATCCAAAATGCCTAGTGTAGCCCCTAAGAACACACCCCAGGGTAGGCCTCTTATGTGTCCCTTACTTGGCACCCAAGTGGAGGGAAACATGGAGGATGTGACAACTACCCCATGCCTACATGCATAAACAGCATTTAAACAATCTTTTGTAGGCCATGTTTGCAAAATCCCATACCTCATGCTGCCCATAATGCAACTTTTAGGGAAAAAAATAAGATGTATTTTTAATAGTAAATGCTTGAGGTGATTGCAGCCTTATTAGTACTGCCTGTGATACTTTTTATTTGCACTAACATACAATTTTTCAAGACAAACTTTCGGGGTGTGTCCCGTCTTCAAGGTCCTAGCAGTACTGACAAGACCTTGAAGAAGAGGACATAGCCCGAAAGCTTGTCCTAAAAAATGATGTTAGTTCAAATAAAAACAAGTATCACGGACAGTACTCAATTGTTTCTGTGACACTAAAAACAAAGGAATATTATACATACTGCACATACTGCATGGACAATCTCTGTATTTGCAAAACCCCATGCAGCTTTTCAGAAAGGAATAAAAACACATAAGTGCTTATTTTTACATTAAATAAGAAATGATATGGTACAGACTGCATTAAACAGTATTTTGATGATCTCCTAGGTTGCATTTGCAAAATCAAAAACTTCATGCAGCTTTTGAGGACAAAAATAAATAAAGTGTAGATATTTTTTCACATTTGACATTTTTCCAAAAAAAAGCAATCATATACTGACTACATAGATAGTGTTTTGCAATCTCTTGTAGGCTGATCTTGCAATAATATGTACCTTTTTCAGGGCTCAAAACAAGTGCTCTCCCAACTTCACCTCATGACAATAACTTGGGAGAGCACTTGTTTTAAGCAGTGGAGTGTTTCTGACACAGAAAACATTTACCAAGAAGATCACTGTGTGGGCTGTCATTATATTTACACACGATCTGGGAATTTAGTCTATATTTACTGCTGACATTTGGTGAATTTATATACCAATCCTCAATACCAGTTGCTGAAATTGAGTTTGTTAAATCAGTGTTTCTCAACCCTATTTCAGTCAAGGTACCCTTTAACCGCTTGCCGACCGCCCAGCGTAGTTTTACGGCGGCAGGTCGGCTCGGTTGAGCAAAATCACGTAATATTATGTGATTTTGCATTTTAGCCGCTAGGGGTGCACACGCCGCCAGGGGGTGCGCGTGCGACCCCTGCTTGCCCCTGGTGCCGAGGCATGTGCCCGGCGGGCATGATCACAGCCAGGCACCTGCAATCGCTCGTTACAGAGCGAGAACTGTGTTTACACACACAGCTCCTGGTCCTTTCAGGGGGAGAAATTACTGAATCCATGTTCATACAATGTATGAACAGCGATTCTGTAATTTCCCCTAGTCAGTCCCACCCCCCTTCAGTTAGAACACACCTAGGGAACATAATTAACCCCTTCCCCACCCCCTAGTGTTAACACCTTCCCTGCCAGTGACATTTTTACAGTAATCAATGCATTTTTATAGCACTGATCGCTATAAAAATGCCAATGGTCCCAAAAATGTGTCAAAAGTGTCCGAAGTGTCCGCCATAAGGTCGCAGTACTGATAAAAATTGCAGATCGCCGCCATTACTAATAAAAAAAAGTATTAATAAAAATGCCATAAAACTATCCCCTATTTTGTAGACGCTATAACTTTTGCGCAAACCAATCAATAAACGCTTATTGCGTTTATTGATTATCAGACATGGATCGATTCTAAAAAGGAAGCGAGAACAGCAGGTTAAAAATCTACTAACAGAGATCCAGGAATTAGAACTACAACATAAAAAGACACATACCCCTCAAACAGGCAGAGAATTGAGCCACCTGAGAAGGCAGTTGACAGAGATCCTACGCTATAAGGCCAAAGCAATAATACAAAGAGGAAGGAAAATAAATTACGAATTTGGAGACAAGTGTAGTAAACTACTAGCTGGGAAATTGAAAGAGAAGAGTCAACAAACGTATGTCCCGCAAATTAAGGGGAAGAAGGGACAATTAAAACGTACGCCAAAAGAGATAGTGGAGGAGTTTGGGAGATATTACTCCTCTCTATATAATTTGGCACAGCTACCAGTAGCCCCACCCAAAATAGAAGAATATCTTTCAGCAATGGACTTAGCTAGGTTACCATCAATAGCTCAGGCCAGTTTAGACACCCCCATCTCGATAGAAGAAATAGAGGCAACGTTAAAAACTATGAAGGAAGGGAAAGCCCCGGGACCGGATGGCTATACGATAAGATACTATAAAGAATTTGTAACACTACTGAGAGGGCAGTTAGCAGAGTTTCTCAATGCAGTAGGCCAGATGGCTGGGTTCCCGCCGGACGCATTACTAGCTCAAATTATAGTCATTCCCAAAGATGGGAAAGATCCGGCGGAGTGCGGCAGCTATAGGCCGATTTCATTGTTAAACTCCGATTTAAAACTCTTTACGAAGTTACTAGCAAGACGGATCCAAGTATGGTTACCCGAGCTAGTTGATATGGATCAAGTCGGATTCGTTCCTACACGGGAGGCAAGAGATGGTACAATAAGGGTTCTTAATCTGGTGCAGGAGGCCACTGACGGGGACATCCCTTGCGTGTTCCTAAATACTGATGCCGAGAAGGCTTTTGATAGAGTGAGCTGGAATTTCCTGTTCTCAGTACTGAGACACGTGGGCCTGGGGGAGAATATGTTAAGGTGGATAGGAAGTGTTTATACAGACCCACGTGCCTCAGTGAGAGTTAACGGGATGTTCTCTAAAACTTTCCAAATCACAAACGGAACGCGCCAGGGATGTCCCCTGTCACCGCTACTATTTGTGCTATCTTTGGAGCCCTTATTAAATAAAATACGCCAAAATCCGGATATACAGGGTATACAGATAGGGGGGAGAAGGCATAAAATAACCGCATTTGCAGATGACTTGCTGTTTACTATATCAAACCCTCACGTATCTCTTCCCAATCTCGTCGAAGAAATCGCTAAATTCGGAGAGCTCTCCAACCTAAAAATAAACCAAGCAAAATCTGAAGCAATGAGTGTGTCAATGACACCCCAGAAACAGTCAATTATACAACAAAACTTTGGTTTTAAGTGGAAGACTGCGCTAAAATACTTGGGTACCCTGATTCCAGCAAACATAAAAGAAGTTTTTAAAATAAATTTTCCACCTCTTCTTACTTTAATAAGAATGCTACTTGAGAAATGGCAACATGGACTACATTCATGGTTCGGCAGAAATAATATAGTCAAGATGAGCATCTTGCCAAAGATTACGTATTTGTTTCAAACACTGCCGATATTGATACCATCGGCCTTCCTACGGCAAATTAGTGCCCTCCTGATGAAATTCATCTGGGCAGGGAAAAAGGCAAGAATTAAGAAAGAGGTGATGAGGTTACCCAAGTGTTTTGGGGGGATGGCAGTCCCGGATATTGCCAAATATTATCAAGCGGCACATTTGACGAGATTGATAGACTGGTGTAGAAACGGACACTATAAAAGGTGGGTTGAGGTAGAACAGCAGACCTGTCCAATAACACTAAGTAGAGCCCCTTGGTGTTATAAGTTATTGCCAAGTAAGATGAAGAAACATCCCATAATTGGCCCAATGTTGTCAATCGCAGCTAAAATATGTAAAAATCCAAAATTCTCATCGAAGTGTTCTCCCCTGTTCCCTATATTAGGGAACCCAGGCTTCATACCAGGTACAGCAGGAGCAGTTTTTAATAAATTAAAACAAAGGGGTAAAGTACAGGTATCACATTTTCTGCAAACTGGTATGTGGCCATCATTGGAGGCCCTAACAAAGAGAGGAGGGAATTATGAGTTATCCTTTTGGCAAGCATTTCAAATAAGCAACTTTTTAAGATCCCTGGGACAACCATCTAATTTTCGGCGACAACTAACAAAATTTGAACAATACTGCGACGAGGAGGAACCAATACAAAGAGTGAGTTCAAAGATGTATAGACTATTGAATTCCCCTCAGGAGGATTTTGAGTTGCCGGGACTGGGGAAATGGGAAAGAGATCTGGGGAGAAATTTCTCACAGACTCAACGTAAACACATAATTCACTTAGCACTAAACTCCTCAATATCTACGCGAATACAGGAATCCAATTATAAACTATTGTTCCAATGGTATTATACACCAGTAAGGTTACATAAATTTTCTAAAGGCTACTCAGAGTATTGTTGGAGATGTGGTGTGGAGCAGGGAACCTTGCTGCATATATTTTGGTCCTGTGCAAAAGTAAGAGATTACTGGAAGGAAGTCCAGAGAATTGTTCAAAAATTTACGGAGTACCAGATTCAGGAGGATCCAGCTTTTTTTCTGCTCCATTGCTCACAAATCCCAGTGCGAGAGTACAAAAAGATGGTGATATGTCACATGATAAATACTGCCAGAAATGGAATAACATTACAATGGAGAGACAGTAGATCACCCTCTATTGCGAGATGGCTCAATAGAGTGAGAGAGACTGGAGCTATAGAAGATCTGATCCTCTCAGCCCGGAACAAAAGGGAACAGTATGTAGAAACTTGGACAGGTTGGAATCAGTTTATGAGTACGGAAGAGGGGAAGAGATTACTGGAGGAATAGATAGGGGAGAGAAGAATCCTTTTTGGGTAGAAGTGAAATGGGAGAGGCCGAAGGGTTGAAGTAAGGGAGGATCCGTCCGTCTCCGGCGAGGTAGGGGAGGGAGAGGAGGGGAGGGGGTTGGCGGGGTTTTCTCTTTTTTTTTTTTTGGTTGTTGTTTTGTTGAGGATTATGTTGATTCTAGGTTTAAGGGGGGGTTAGGTGGGGTATAGGAATGGACAAGGGAACAGAGGGGAGGAAGAAGTGTGTGGTCAATACAGTGGTATTAGGAAACGGGAAAAGAAGTTACTGATAAAAGGCAGGCGGGCATGGGAACAGAGCAAGAGGACCGGGGAGGTACTGCTTTTGGTTTATTCTTCTTAAGTTTCTGAATCCCCACCTGTTTATTTGCTAGCCCATCATAAGTGTGTAGTGATAAGAACTATATGATTATGTATCCATTGTATAAGATATGTTAACCTTCTGTGAACCTAACCATAAAAGAAAAATAAAATAAAAGATTTAAATATGAAAAAAAATAAAAATAAACGCTTATTGCGATTTTTTATACGAAAAAATGTAGAAGAATTCGTATCGGCCTAAACTGAGGAAAAAAAATGTTTTTTTATATATTTTTGGGGATATTTATTATAGCAAAAAGTAGAAATGTATTATTTTTGTTTATAGCGCAAAAAATAAAAACTGCAGAGGTGATCAAATACCATCAAAAAGAAAGCTCTATTTGTAGGAAAAAAAGGACGCCAATTTTGTTTGGGAGCCATGTGGCATGACCGCGCAATTGTCAGTTAAAGCGACGCAGTGCTGAATCGCAAAAAGTGGCCCGGTCATTGACCAGCAAAATGGTCCGGGGTTGAAGTGGTTAAAATTATAGACAATTTCAAGGAACCCTCCAAAATTGGAGCAACATCTACACGTAGCAAATACACTTTTGAACACTGGTCCCGACTAGTATTCCAATGTTTCTCTTCTCCCTCAGTTTTTCTAAATCACTTAGCTAATGAGACCCCAAAGCTAAGGGTGAGAGGCAAGGGAGAGATTATTATTATTATTATACAGGATTTATATAGCGCCAACAGTTTGCGCAGCGCTTTACATCAGGGAAGACAGTACAGTCACAATACAATTCAATAGAGGAGGGATCAGAGGGCCCTGCTCGTTAGAGCTTACAATCTAGAAGGGAGGATCAAGTGGAACAATGGGTAGTAGCTGTGGGGGATGATCAGATGGACTCAAATACAAATACAGTTGTTAGGTGTGGGTAGGATAGGCTTCTCTAAAGAGGAGGGTTTTCAAGGATCCTCTAAAAGCTAATAGAGAAGGGGATAGGCGGATAGATTGGGGTGAGGAGTTCCATAGGCTTGGAGAGGCTCTGGAGAAGTCCTGGAGACGAGCATGGGAGCAGGTGATGAGAGGGCTAGAGAGTAGGAGGTCTTGAGAAGAGCGAAGAGAACGATTAGGTTGGTATTTAGAGACTAGGTCAGAGATGTTATTTGTCATTGGGAAGTTGGCAGCTAGAAGGTTGTGTACAATGGTGAATGGTGTATAATGAAAACCAGTGGCTTTATATAACTAAAAGGCAGGTTTCATCCACCCACCAGCTCGCATACAATTTTGGGGAAATTATTTAGCATTTTGCCAAGGCACCTCTGAAGAAACCTCAAGTCACCCTGGTTGAAAAAGGCTGGTTTAAATTTTATCAGTGCAATCTTCCATTGTTGTTTTAAAGTTGATGTAAACCTGATTCATGAAATTTGAGCTGGGCACATGTATCTGTAGTGTTTTCTTATCTCTCTTCAAAGCACTAAGTCCAGTGGCTTTCTCCTGCTCTGTTTTTCTGTTTTCAGCATGATAACTTCTGATAATTTGTTTGACACATGTGATAAAACCAGGCTGAAATTTGTGTCAGGGTGGGTGATATAAATAGATTAGCAGAAAGCTGCTCTACTCACAGTACAGCTCTGAAAGTCTCTGCCTATGTGGAGGGGGGTGTGTGCCTCCAATCAGCTGTCTTTCAGGATTATCCAACACTACACTGCTACTGCTGAATGAGGAAGTGAAACATCTAACATGATGTGCACTTTCTAAACAGTACATAAAGCTGAAGACAGCAGATATACATGTGAAACTTATATAGGGATATTTTTTTCTTCTCTGTGTATCATCTGAGGCTGTTCACTTCACTGGGTATATGTGAGGGTTTACATCCACTTTAAATTACTAATTCTTACTTTTGTCTTTTCATTCTATGCTTCTCTCTCTCTGTTCCTCAACATCAGATAAAATGCATTCCTGTGCATCTTCCAGGACAAGTTGGAGATGGTGTGCTAAAATTATTCAACAGACTCTTCCATGTAAATTTGTAGGGTAATGGTGGGATTAGCTGTAGAGGAGGAGGAAGAAGAGGGTGCATTTGCAGCTGTTGATGAAAATGTGTAGCTCTGCACCCGGAGGAAGGAGAATGAGGAAGGTTTGGTTCCACGACCTCTTCCACATGCTCTAGCAGTGTTGCATGCTCAGTTTTGCCTGTGTCAGCAACGAGTTCACGCTGCTGACTCCATGAAAATAATAAAAAGACCCTAGAAAAATTATACTGAAAGAAAATAAACCTTCCTTAAATACAAATTAAGCCTTGGAAAAACAACATCAGAAAAAATATATAAAGTGGAAGTAAAGTTGTTTTTAATTAAATGGCTGACAGGCAGGGTATTTATGACAGAAGAGACCCTATTGGTCTCTTCTGCCATAAATGCATCCTTCTGCCTGTCAGCTGTCATGTTCAAAGACCCCAATAACACCTAAAAAAAAATTCCAGGAAGGCAGCAGATAAACAGTAACAGTAGTTGTGGCTGTCACACACAAAAGGGTCTTAAAATAACTATTGAGTTTATGCATTGTGAACACAAAAGGTGGGACATAGTAATATGTTACCCACTACAATGCAATTTACAATGGAGGGGCAGTGGTGGTGCGTCCATTAGAGGCGCCTGGGTGCCGCCCACTCTGTCACGCTACCCCCTCTGTGTAGAATGGATAGATTCATGCATAGCATGAATCTATCCATGGCTGCTGTAGCCACCCCCTATTCAGACGTCCGGCCCCTTTTCCGACACCGGGCACCTGAATTTCAGCAGCGGGGGGTGTTTTTTTGAAGCACTTGATTAGAGCCATATGCTCAAATAGGCTTCAAAAAAGGTAGTCTGCAAGCACAGAGCATTGCACTCGCAGTCCACCCAGATGTGTTAGAAAAGCAAATTAATATTCGCTTTTCTAACACTGAACTACCTCTCAGTCAATCAGGAGGCATGGGCCTAATACGGAACGGAAGAAGAGAGTGAGACAAATGGAGGACACAGGAACCACCGCCTGACCCGCTGCTCATCCCACCATCCCACAGCTCACCACCTGACCCGCTGTCTGATCCCCCACCAAGATGGGGAGTGCTGGGCAGTCAGCGAGCGAGCAGGCGGGGGGGCGAGCTAGCTGCTATTGATGGGCACAAACAGAGGTATTTGGGGGTTGAATACTTCTAAAAGGATGCAGACACTTGAATTTTCCCATCAAAACATAAAGAATGCACCAGTTGATTTTAGTGAACCAATCCCTCTTATTCAGAATTAGTATCCAAAGAACATAGGGGAATAAACCAAAAAAAGTTTTCTTCAGAGACGAAAAGGGTAGTACTCTGTAATAAAGTCTGGTAAAATCCTCAAACTGCACATTGATCACTAAGTGGGAATAGTTTTATCTCAACAGGTACTCTTTAAAATAGTCAACAGTGTCCTAACAACTATGGCTCATCCCAGCCTGGCTCATTAGGCTGTCAGTTGGGGATTCCCAGCTGACAGTGTACTGTACACAAAGAGATGTAAACTGTGTAAAACAAATGTATGCCCCCCCCCCCCAATATTCATAGGGACCCATACAATAAACAATGTGGGCCCCCCAAATTCCAATGAAACCCTACACAAAAAAAGAAAAAATGTGGCCAACCCAAAACCCACACCAAACCACTTGTGTGCGCCCCCCTTTTCCTAGCCTGCCAGGCTGCATGCTTGTATAGGTCTGGTATGAATTGCTTTAATTTCTTGTTTTTTTTATTGATTTACCCCTTAAAATCCATACCAGGCTCAAGAAATCTGGTATTAAATATGATGAGAATCCCACACCATTGTTTTATGTGTGTGGAGCCCCCCATAAACATCTTTACAAGATCCCAGGACAAGGGTCTGGTATAGATAAAGAGAATTCTCTGCCATTTTGTTACAAACAGAAATAAGCTGCTGAGAGGTGTCATTTACAAACAATCTAAACTAAATTTTTTGTCATTTCTTCTGCAGTACCCAGAAACCCCACCGACGCCGGAGATTAGAGGGGAGGAGGGATAAATAGCCCGCCCGCTGATTGGTTTGGAGGCAGGGCAACTCTGGGTCGTCGCTTCTGTTCTGCATCTTGATTGGCCGAGTGCTAGTGTTTAGTTTCCCGCCTCCTCCTTTCAGTGTCAGTGTACTGCAGTGAGAGGAGGCTGAGGGAGCTCACAATCTACGGATCATACGGATCACATGTGTGCCGAACCTAATAGGTTGATCCGTACGGATCACAGATCAATGACGATCCGTTGCACCACTAGTTAACGCATATGTAGGTCATGCCCATATATGTAAACAATGATCGCACCACACATGTGAGGTA
This sequence comes from Rana temporaria, assembly GCF_905171775.1. Lineage (NCBI taxonomy): Eukaryota > Metazoa > Chordata > Amphibia > Anura > Ranidae > Rana > Rana temporaria. Next base: position 251,582,074 of record NC_053492.1, read on the forward strand.
TTAACGTGAACGTCAGAGTGAGAGCAATAATTTTAGTAGTAGTCCTCATCTGTAACTCTAAACTGGTATGCTGTAAAAAAATTAAGTGTCACCTATGGAGATTTTTAAGTATTGTAGTTTGGCGCCATTCCACAAGCGTGCACAATTTTAAAGCATAACATGTTAGGTACCTATTTACTCAGTGTAACATCATCTTTCATATTTTACAAAAAATTGGGGTATATATTGTGTTTTGGCTTAGTTCATTAAATTTTTTTTTTTCCCCAAAAAAGTTATTTTCTAGCAAAAAATAAATAAAAACAGACTTTTAAATGTGGGAGGGAGGTGTCAGAATAGGCCTGGCCCCTAAAGGGTACTCTATCTAAAAAAAAAAAAATGTTTTGTCTATGGTTCTACCTGCACGATCCCAGCACAGTTACAGTCACATAACCGAAAGCTTCCAATCTGGAGTTTTCAGACCACGTGATTGGCTGTCACAGCATCTTAGACCACCCAGTGTCATAAACCTCTTAAAGGGCAGGGAGGCACAGGTGCTAAGAGTTTAAGGAAAATAAACTGTGCACTTTGCAGCTTGCTCCAGAGCTTAGTAAATGAGATAAAGCTTCACTTTACAAAGAATACCCAATCTCATGGAAGGAAAAAAAAAAAATTTTTGCTTGCACATGATTGGGTGATGGAAGTCAGCAGAGTTCCACCTTATTTACTAAGCTCTGGAGCAACTTCACTTGCAAAGTGCTCACTCTATGTCCCTTTTGTAAATCCACCCCATTACTTTTAGTAAAGCCCACCATTACATGTAGAAAAAGCATATACATAATTTGCTGTAAAAAAAAAAATCACTTTACACATAATACAATGTACATGCATATCGCAATGGTCTAATCCCTTGTTAGAACTTATCCCATTATTTTTATAGATATCTTCCCACTAACACTATTGATCTTTTTAGCTATCTATAAGGGGTAATTTTAAGGAGTGTAAGGAGTACTCTTCCCACTGACCATCACACTATTGTATCACAAGGTGTAGTTATAGTAATTTTTAGCAGGGTATTTCCTGGGACTGGAAAGATATTTAAAGGGGTTTTCTGTGTTGAAAGGCTGCTTGAAAGTGTAACTAAAGGCATTTTGTTTAATTTTGGATAGAGTCATGGAGGGTTATAAGCCCTGTCAGGTTTTTATTTTTTTTTGCCACCTGTGCCCCATTGGAGAGATTTACCTTCACTTCCTGTCTCATTGGCAAAACAGGAAGGGAGAGGAAATCCCTACAAATAAAGAGAATCTATTGGGATCCCCCAGGTCACCAGAACTAGTGTCCCCATTTGAAATTTTTCCCTCTATTACTTTTCTGGTGACAACCAAAAATATGGTGTTTTCTTTTCATATTACATTAATTGAAAATGGTAAACAGATCAAATAGAAAGAGAATCTGCCTAATGGGGACAGAGATTGCAATAACAATCTAATAGTGTTCTAATACCTCTCCACCCTATTCAAAACTTAAAAAACATGTTCCTGTAGTTATGCTTTAAGTAAATACACATCTGGTGTGCAGTGTGGAGCAGCAGGAAGGTGATCAGGGTCTGGACTGGAGCAGAGCAACTAGCAAACAGCACACATGGTGTGCAACATGCAAATGCTATAGCAGAAGGTGAGTGGAGACTGTAGAGAGAAGTCTGAGCAATAGAGGATCAGCGGAGCTGGGGGACCAAGCAGAAAAAAATATCAATGTCACAGGTGGAGCGCAGCATGGGAGTAATATAGTGCAAGGTGAGTGGGGACCAGGGAGAGGAGAATTAGCCAACCAGAGGATCAGAACAGCCGGGGGTTAATACTGAGTGTAGAATCAGCAGAGCTGGGGGTTACTACTGAGTGTGGCATCAGCAGAGCTGGGGGTACTACTAAACAGGAGATTTGCTGATAAAGAGTACTAATAAGTTGGGGATCTGCTGAATGAGGGTACCAATAAGCTGGGGATCTGCTGAACATGGGTGTTAATTAGCTAGGGATCTAATCAGTGGGGGTACTACTGAGCTGGGTTCTACTGGGCCTCTTTAAAACAAGTTGAGAATCAAGACACACACACACACAGCATTTGCCAAGCTTCATTAAAGCTTCAAAAAAGCACCACCAGGGTACCATCGAAGCATCACCGAAGTATCAAAAAAGCATGTTGAAGCAGTAGGTGCTTTAATGTGTGTTAAAGTTAAAGCAAGTGTAAATGAGCCCTAAGTGTTACTTCTATTGTAATGAAAGATACTTTCAACTGTTTAGCAGCCTATCTGAAGCTAGTATTTTGCTTTTACCCTCAAAGTTTCTTTTTCAGTTTAGTTTATTTTAAAGTAAGTTGGGAAATCCCGACATGATAGACATGTGGTCACTGGTGCAATAAGAAAGTGTAAAGCACTTTTTCTTTAAATTAAAGTAAATTCTAACATGTCACTTCAATAACACAATGATACCAGATCCCGCAGCCCACCCAGTCACTTTTCGAGACTCAGCGTAGGGTGGTGGAAGACATAAGACTGGGTGGGCTGCAGGATCTGGTATTGTTGTGTTATTACACAAGCAAAGCTTATACGGCAGACATACTGCTCTTGAATACCGGGGTCTGTCACATTGGTGGCAGTGGTGGGATATTGTTGATAAATATTTCTGTCCCAAGTGAAGGAGGCCCTCTAACTTTCATCACAAACCAAACATATAAGATCCAGGTAACAGGGGTAAAATGAAATGCTAAGTCAGTTGTGGTTGTACTGTGAGTCTGGTTAGGGCAGACCAGACTGGGCTTCTTGGTCACCCTGTGCCCCTAATAGACACAGGGTAACTTACACATAAGAGGGCCTGGTGAGCTGAACAAGGAGTTTCCCAACCTCTCTAAGGTAAGCTGGGTTCCAAGAGCCCCACGTCCAAAGTGACTCCCGTCACAGTAATGTTCTCCTATGAGCTCCCAAACCTCTCTCTTTCCCTTTTACTTGTGTTTGTTTGAAATAAGCAGCAAAAGTTAATTGCGGTCATGTCCACTACTCTATGCACACTATAAATCCCATAGTCCATAGTCCCTAATTATTCCTGGAAGTAAGTAATAGGGTCGGCTACACTTCTACATACTGTGGACTGTGGAGAATGAACATCTAACAGAAAGACAGTTCCCAGCAGCAAATTAATTGAATGTGAAGATTTAGAGGATGCTGAGAGCAATAGAAGAAATTATTTTTTAAACAAGAGTTTAGTGCCACTGTAAAGGTACAGTTACCCTGTAAACCTTAGGTGAAATAGGTACACAAACACAGTTAGGTGTCCACATCATACTTTTATCGCCGTGACCAGCTGACCTCTATGAAGACAGCACTCGAACAGTGAAAACCATCAGAACCTTTTGTATTTCAAACATGATCTGACTAAAATGTAAAAGCAAATGTAGAACAACTGTGCTGGCAAAAATTCCCCCTTCAGGGAAATCATTGAGCCTCAAGAGGTTATTTTTTTTTTTTTTAAATGAGAACATGACTACAGGCAAAACTCAAAATTCAGCAACAAATAGGTCACAACAATAGCAGAATAACTGTGGTTGCATTTTGCTTTTGCATACATTGTGACTTGTTGGAACTGCAAAGGTATGTGTACCAGGCAATGCTAGATATTTCAGACTATGTTTTCTAGCTAGAAATAAATATATCCAAATGAAAAAAGGTAATAGAAACTGAATTTTAAAGTGTGTTTTAACCCAACCACTAAAATCTACACTGCAACATGTTAAATCTGAACTCTAGCCTTATCTTCAGCCTTGGAAAAGGGAATAGCCGCTCCAGGTGGGAACCCAGATGAATATCCTCCGTTGCAGACAACTCAGGTGCAGGCAATGCACTTAGCAAAGCAGGAACAAAAATTGTCTCTGGACAGCCGAATTTCGAACAAATTGTAGCCTTTTATTAAAAGAAAGACAGCACTACAAGTCACAGCAAAATAAAATAAAACCTGACCACTGACGCATTTCGCACTGAAACTAGTGCTTAGTCATAGCTAAAACCTTACCTTCCGCCTTGTACAGACTCCTCTCCTTTATTAAAAAAAAGCTTAGTCTAATTTAATTTAGCCTTTTCCTCCCCACCTGACTGTCCCTGGCCCCGCATTTATTGAATTTCTGTTCTTTCAATCTCAGCTTCACATTTCTCCAGACTTACACCCACCTATTAAGACATTTTAATATTTGAATAACTCATTCCATGAGCCAGCCTGCTGCATGAATCAGGACTGAGGGCTCTTGATAGGATAATCTAGGCAGGGTGGTTTTCAGGAAGCTAAATACAGCAGTACCCTACCATTCCCCCGCACCAGCTATGATCTGCTTTCATTGCACAGCAAAGAACAGTGAACCTGCGTTAACTTCACTTGGTCTACAATAGAGTATGTAATTCATAGCATGTTAATGGGGTGGGGGCAGGAAAAGGCAAAAAATAAATTGATTCAACGTCTGCCTTAATCTAATTTCACAAATAATTTTCCATTTTGTTATATCAACAAACATTATGCAGACATACTGTTTTTACTATTACTATTTTACTATTACTGTTTTAGTATTAGAAAACGTGCCCAAAGAAATGCTATGCAACCATCACTGGAGCCCATATATAGTATGCAGACAGAAAATCCCTGTTCCAGAAGATCAGTAGTACCTATGTTTGTCTCCCCTCTCATGGCCAACCAGGCTGCATGCTCAGATAAAGGTCTGGTATGGAATTTGAGGGATTCCCCACATTTAGTTTTTGTGTGGGGTCCCCCATTAACATCTATACCAAGTCCTCATCTGGGATTAGAGTCAGGCACAGGGACTAAATGACATCCCCATGACCTCCACGTCTGTCAGTCACATAGTCATAGTTCTCCTATTAGGCCAGACATTGCCGCTAAAAGTGTTTCTTATGCCGCGTACACACGAACGGATTTCCTGTTGGAAAAAAATCGGATGGTTTTTCCGACGGAATTCCACTCAAGCTTGGCTTGCATACACACGGTCACACCAAATTCCGACCATCAAGAACGCAGTGACGTACAACACTACGACGAGCCAAGAAAAATTAAGTTCAATGCTTCCGAGCATGCATCGAATTGTTTCCGAGCATGCATGTTTTTTTCCCGTCGGAATTCCATACAGACGAATGGATTTTTCGATAGGAATTTTTTCTGTTGGGAAAAATTGAGAACCTGCTCTCTATCTAAGTCCGTCGGAAATTCCGATGGAAAAAGTCAGATGGGAGCTTTCCATGCAACTTTTTCCATCGGAAATTCTGACTGTGTTCTACGCGGCATAAGATGTCAGCAGCCATGTACTCCAAGTCTGCCCTTTGTGGAAGCTGGCTCATATACTGGAGCATACCACCAGTGTAGTGTGTCAGCCCATCTCGGGAGAGAGGCATGCTTGCCACCTACTACTAAAATATTTAGAACCAAGTTGAGCATAAACATACCCAAGCTCTTCTGATCTCAACCACCAGAGGCTTCAGGCCCTTCATTCTCACCCAACCATGAAGCCTAAATATACACTTAAGTTTATTTTAGTGGTTGGGTGAGGATGAAGGGCCCAACCCCTCTGTTGTGGTAGAGATCAGAAGAGTTTGGGTATTTTTCTGCTCAATTTGGTTCCAGATACTCTAGTACATGGTGGCTGGCGTCCCAATTTCCCCATTTGCCTTGTAAAACAGATTAAAGTGTAAGTAAACCCTCCTATTGTTTTCAGCCAAGGAAGCTGCCATCTTTGCCTCTGTTTAATCTACAACTGCCATGATGCTGCACTTGTGATCAGTTATGACACCAGCCATTGGATGGTTTAACAGTTTGGTTGAGAGCACAACCAATGGGAGTGTTACATTTCCCTAACATGCCAGAAATCTAACTGTTTTATGGATGGGTTTACTTCCGCTTTAATTCCCCTTGTCTGCTTCAGAGCCTCTAGTTATTGGAAGACCATGCCCATTCATGATGGCTGTTGTATATTTGTCACCAAATAAAATTGCATGTATTACATTATAAAATAATGAAAGTGTTAAAATGGCTTCTAGCAATTATTACTATAACTGCCAACATTCTAAAAATGCAGTTAATGCATATGAGTGCTTAATTTCTAGTAAATATACAGTCTCTGTGCTTGGCATGTTCATGTGTACTACACAGTGTCTTTATATCACTTTTAAGGAGTTGCTAGCAGCAGTTCTTGTAACAATTCTGTGTCCTTGTAAGGAATGTGTGTCATTCGGAAGCTTCCTCAACCTTGCTGATAATCTTTATTGGCTGAGACCCATCCTGCTCCATAAATTACACTATCCTTTACTTTCCCTAATAAGGTTATTTTTATGTCAGGCTTAAGTGTAGTATATTTCAACAAATGTCATTCTTGATCATTTAGATTTTAACATAATCTATATAATAGTTATTTTTGTCACTTTTAATGCTGTGAAAAGTTGATTTAAAATATAATCGGAAGCACAGAGGGCTCAATTAATGTAATGTGCTGAAGACTTTCCATTAGGATCAATTTTAATAAACTTTAAATGAAATTTAAACACTTAGTGACAGACAGATTTAATTATGAAACATAATACACCACGGTCTATGGTATGGACATCGAGTTTCAAATAATTAGGAGAAAGCTGTATTTGTTCATCAGCACAGTATAGCATAAAGAAATACTGAAATTTAAATAGAAGCTATCTCCAAAATGCACCCCTCCTTCTCACCCTCCCCACTACACAGAACAACAATTCAGGGATAAATCTCAGCCTAATAGGTCTATGGACAGGCCCTGTCTCTGTATAGTACTGTACAGCGAACAGGTCCTGGGAAATGATGGGTGCTGCTCAGGCACCTGTTTAGCCGTTAGTGCTGATAACTGCACAAACTCTAGTCTGAGGATTGTGTCTATGTATGTAAACAAAAGGAGGCTAGACAGGAAGGATACAATTAGCCTAGTTTCCTTATCATTTCAGTTCTCTATTTGGTTTGATGAAATTCCAGTACTGAACTGTCTGAAAATAGGACAAAGGGAAACAAGGCACTGCTTTGAATCATGTCAGCTGGAGCTATTGAGCTCAGTATCTAGTCCTAAAATGTTTTAAGAAATCACAAAAGAAAAGCCTGGAAACCGTGTGCCAACAGCTCCACCTACTGACTGCCTATGAAAATACAAAATCGTAATATGCAAAATGTCAACTTTACTAAGAAAATTTAAAAACAGATATTGTTAAATGTTGCTTTTCATCCATGGACCAGGATTGCTGAACTGTATCGCAAAAAGGAAATATACAAAAATATACAAATAAATCTTAAAAAAATTCAAGATGCTCCATTTACAAGAGTTTTGGGCTATAGTGTCCACGTCCTTCCTCAGGTAGGAACATGCATTAATGACAAACATTTACCATCTACATATGTAATATTTTAAATATTCTATTCTAAACTAATTCTTAAATATACAAATCCTGAGTCAATTTATCCTAAATCAAAGAATGAAGGCTAAACAAGATGTGTTCACTCTCCATCATCTTATATAAAACATTACGGTATTTACCTATCATCAAAAAGATAAAAGAATATAAATAATTAATTAACAAAGTACAAAAACACATGTACAGAAAATAAAAACAAAGACTGACGCCTACTACCCTTGCAAATCCTTTGCACACCATTAATTTATTCAAAATTCAATAAAAAAAATCTTTCCACATCAAGTTTTTTAATAGAAAAAGATGTAAATAGAAATCAGAGTTCCATCTCCTTGGCTATAAAGTATCTAAATGATGTATCCATTGAACTGTAGATGTGTCCATTGAACTTTTGTAGACTCAATTCTCAATTTTCTCCATTTTATTATGTGGGATAGCATCAATGACCATAAATAAGTTGTGATACTGTATGACCCATTTTATATACAGTGGTTTTGCAAGAATTATGATTGGAAGCCTGTCTCCACCTTCTGGTTGCCTCAGGATTGTTTACTACTGCATATATTAATACCTCTCTGTTGCAGCTTTTAATAATTGTATTAGGGTAGAATGTTGTTTTCGTTTAAAGAGACTAAATACTTGCAACTCAGGGGTGCGGCGATGGGTTCTAATGTAGCCCCTCTATATGCAAATGCATTTATGAATATGATAGAAAACTCTTTCTTTTATGGTAATGTTCTCTTTAAGGAAAATGTAGGTGTTGGTTTTGTTTTATTGACAGCGTGTTTACAGTATGGGAGGGTGACATGGATACATTACTATTGTTTCATGCATATTTGAACTATCTGATACCTGGTTTGGAATTCAATATTAGCATGAGTCAGGACAAGATTCCCTTCCGTTCTGTTCCATTAGATACTTGCATAATAATTAAAGATGGTGTGATTTACATTGATCTTTACACAAAATTTACGAATCACAAATCAGTTATTACATTACAGAATTTTTCACCCCACCCCATGATAAACAGGCAATTCCCTATGCAAATGATTAGGAAAGAGAGAGTGAATGTAGCTGTCAGAGGAAGGTGAGAACAGAAAGAAGATGATCTTTTGTTATCATCCCCAATCTGAGTGCATAACATCAATTAAAAGCATTGGTCTATTCTTAGAGGTAATTACCCTCTAATTCCAGAATTTATCAGTTTCCCCTTACCATCATACCATAAAGGACCATATACAGTGGATCATAGCTCCCAACTGTCCCTGATTTCAAGGGACTGTCCCTGATTTGGAGTAAAGTTCCTCTGACACTCATTCCTCCTCATTTGTCCCTCATTTTGGTCTGATCTATATAGATGTATATAAAATGCACTTTTTATCTATCAAAAAATGTTTCCCAGTGCTAAACCTTTCATCTGATTTCTAAATTACTGCATTTGTAAATTCCAAAAGAAAGTATAAAGGAATAGTAGTGGTTAAAAAAGCACTTGTGTGTTTAACCAAGGACACATCTTCTTTTTTAACCAAAAGAAGCTTGGAAAGAAAAGATCACCGCTCAAGGATACTAATCAGGAAAATCTCATCACCAGATCCAAAGCCACGAGGGTTGGCAATGCATGGGATAATGTAAAATGAAGGAAGGATTTCTGGACAGCCGCACTCCAAAACTTGTTGCTTTTATTGTAAAACAGAAAACACAGGATACATGCCACAGCAAACGGGGTACAAGCAGACCAGTTTCACACCAAACCTTAGTGCTTAATCATAGCTATGACTAAGCACTAAGGTTTGCTGTGAAACGTGTCAGCTTGTACCCCGTTTGCTGTGGCATGTATACTGTGTTTTCTGTTTTACAATAAAAGCAACAAGTTTTGGAGTGCGGCTGTCCAGAAATTCTTCCTTCATTTTGCAAAAGAAGCTTGGTGCTGAAGTGGTTAAAAAAAGAAAAAAATTGTGTCCTTCAATGTAATGTTTTCCTTTAGAAATTTCATTATTTCTATGGCATGTTCTATACATTGTAAAGATGCTCCACTTTACAGGCAGAGTTAGGGGACCCCCCCAGGCACAATATATAAAATAATATTTCCTTTTTATTGTTTCACTTTAAGCATCATTAAAATTACTGCTCCTTTAAAAACTTTTTTTTCATTGATACATGTCCCCATACACTTTTTATGGCAATAACTTGCATATAAGCCTATAAGCCTTTAAAATTAGGACTTTTGATTTTTCATGTTAGGGTACCCCCCAGGCACAATATATGAAATAATATTTCCTTTTTATTGTTTCACTTTAAGCATCATTAAAATCACTGCTCCTTTAAAAACGTTTTTTTTCATTGATACATGTCCCCATACACCTTTTATGGCAATAACTTGCATATAAGCCTATAAGCCTTTAAAATTAGGACTTTTGATTTTTCATGTTCGTGTCCCATAGGCTTTAATAGAGTTTGCATTTTCAGTAGAACTTTTTGCCTGTTCAAGATGTTCTGGTACGAACTGAACTGGGAGGAGTTGAGCCCATCCCTATTCATCATGCCATAGCATCAGCAAAGCATGTGATTGGCACCAAATTTATTATGCAGCAGGATAAGGATCTCAAATATACAGCCAATATCATCAAGAACTATCTTCAGTGTAAAAAGTAACTTGGAAGTGTAGGGAAGATAAGTCATTCAGTGTTTGGCCTTCACAGAGCCCATCATCGAGTCTGTCAGGGATAACAGGAAGAAGCAGAAGGATTTGAGGCAGCCTACATCCGCAGAAGATCTATGGTTACTTCTCCAGGATATTACGAACAACCTACCTGCCGGGTTCCTTCAAAAATGGTGTGCCAGTGTACCTAGGAAAATGTATGGTGTTTTGAAGACAAAAGGTGGTCACACAAATAATCAATTGATTTGATTTGGATTTCTCTTCTATTCATTTACTTTCCATTTTGTTAATTGATAAAAATAAACTATTATGGCAGGCCATGGACGTTGCAAATTTTCTTCCTGCAACAACGAGTTGCAGGAAAGAAATTTGCACAATGCCCATATCAACACATACAGTGCTGACAGGGGTATCCCACCTGCCGGGCAACTGTCTGCTCCCGGCAGGGGGACGGAGGCGGTTGAGGCAAGCAATCCTTCGTGGCAGAAGACAGTGATTATTGCTAGTGGCTATGACAGCCGCTAGCTACAATCGCAAGTGAATCCATCAGGTTGGTTTACCCAAAGTGATTGTTCAACCAACTTGGTACATTCATCCTGCCCACATATTTATTTTTTATTTTTTTTCGGTAGGAAAAGGTATTTACTGTAATATTCATGCTATGTAATAAGAATGTTTTATCTTCCCTACACTTTCACCTGACATTCCCAAAACCTGTTTTTTTTTTTTTTTTACTGCAATGTGCAAGGAATTTCTATGGAGAGTGTGAACCTGTTAACAGCTTAAACACTTCCATGTTAATTTTTTTGAATAAAAATAAAAAAACTAGGTGGCCATCCTTCAATAACCAGAGCTAACATCCTGACAGTCCAGGGATGATAGCTGGTATCCCCAAAGTAAGAGACCCGCAAGCAAGCAGTCCCCTGCTATGTTTAGGACGGGGTCCTCCCTGCTCTCTGTTCAAACTCTAATGTTTGGTCTAGTTGTATGTACTCATGGAACTTTGGAAAAAGATTGATTAGTCCAAAGATAGGTAATGATGTTACAGAGAACTCCTTCTCAGAGTTCCCTTGGTACATAAAACCATGCCAAGTATTAGAACGTCATCAGTCAATCAGGGTTTGAGCAGTGAAGTAGGGGGGACCTGTGTACCACTACACCTGAACTGCCAATGCTGGCTGGGCGCTGCAAGGTGTTTTTGAACATCACAGGAACCTGGAAGGCTACATATTGCTAAAAAATGTAATAAAATATTTTGTTTGTGTGTGATGTTTACATTTTTTGCTTACCAACATGCATGGTGAGCTGGTTAGGGGTTCCTGTGAGTGTGCATTAGACAGTGCAGATCACAGGGGAAAAAAGAGAGGTTCTTTGGCTTGTGATCGGTGTGATGGCCAATAACAGCAATCACAAATTAAATAACAACCCCCCCTCCCTCCTCTGTGGTGATCCTTTTCCTTCCTTCTCTTTGGGCACTCTCTGTCAATCCTGTGGGTCACTTCTCTCACTGATTATAAACACAAGGGGGCACACTGAGCAGCAAGCAGGAGAACACTGACCACCAATGACCAGCCAGGAGGTGCACAGGGAGAAAATCGGTCATAAATGGGACACACTGGCCACCAATGTAAGGAGGTAACAGACACTAACCACCAATATCAGGGGGCACAGAGATTGGCTAATAATGTAAGGGGGCACAGACACTGATGACCAATGTATATAAGGTACAGACACTGACCATCGATGTAAGGGTTTACAGACATTTACCACCATTGTAAAGGGCCACAGACACTGACAATCGGTGTAAGGGAGGACAGACATCGGCCACCAATGTAAGGGTGTACAGACACTGATTGCCAATGTATGGGGAAAAAGAGACTGATCTCCAATGTAAAGGTCAAATACACTAATCACCAACGTATGGAGAAACAGGCACTGACCCCCAATGAAGGGAAAAGATAGTGACCACCAGTATAAGGGGCCACAAAAACTGACCACCAATGTAAGGAGGCATAGAAACTGACTGACAATGTAAGAGGGTACAGACAATGATTACCAATGTATGGAGACACAAGCACTAACGGACTCAAAGACATTTCTTCCTCTTACTGCATATCAACACTGCCCTTTTTTTCCTGCCACAGACCACTGATACCAGCCATTTTTTCTTCCAGTTGACCAAGAATATAAGGGGTACTATGACACATACTGCTGCGCGCTGTACTCTATATATTGTGTTCATCATGGCAAAAGGCTTACCATTGTACAGTACATTACACCAAAGTGTTTATTGTCTCAAAAATGACTGGTTGTTAAAGCGGGGGTTCACCCTATAAAAAAAAAGAAATTCTTCTAGCATAAAATTAGGCATAGTAGCGCGAGCTACAGTATGCCTGTCTTAATTTTCTTATCCCCGTACTCACTGTGTAATCGTACATAGAAGATTCCGACTGCCCACGGGGAATGGGCGTTCCAATCCAGACGGAAGGTGATTGACGGCCGGCTCTGGCGCGTCACGCTTCTCCGGAAATAGCCGAAATAGGCTTGGCTCTTCACGGCGCCTGCGCATAGTCTGTGCGCAGGCGCCGTGAAGAGCCGAGACCTACTCCGGCTGTCTTCGAGGAGCGTGACGTGCCAGAGCGGGCCGTCACTCACCCTCCCTCTTGAAAGGAACGCCCATTCCCCGCGGGCAGTCGGAATCTTCTATGTACGATTACACAGTGAGTACAGGGATAAAAAAATTAAGACAGGCATACTGTAGCTCGCGCTACTATGCCTAATTTTATGCTAAAAAGTTGTTCTGCAGGGTGAACCACCGCTTTAAGTAGTTTCCGACCATTTTATTGAAGTTCTTCTTAGATGCAGGGCCAGATAAAGTGTAAACTCTTTGTCCCTATTCATTTTTTTTCTTAAAGACGATCCCTTAGTGTGTCTGTAAAACTCTCACATGTGGTACAGTAAGGATTTTTTTGTGGGTACAAGGACTGCAGTACATGTGTGCAGTGTAGTCACAGTACTGCGAGTAGTCTAATGCCGCGTACACACGGTCGGACATTCCGACAACAAAATCGTGGATTTTTTTCCAACGGATGTTGGCTCAAACTTGTCTTGCATACACACGGTCACACAACTGTTGCCAGAAATTGCGAACGTCAAGAACCCGGTGACGTACAACACTACGACGAACCGAGAAAAACAAAGTTCAATGATTCCGAGCGTGCGTCAAATTGATTCCGAATATGCGTAGGATTTTTGTGCGTTGAATTGTGTACACATGGTCGGATTTTCTGACAAGAACCTTTGTTGTCGGAAAATTTGAGAACCAGCTCTCAAACATTTGTTGTCGGAAATTCCGACAGCAAATGTCCGATGGAGCATACACACGGTCGGATTTTCCAACAGCAAGCTTACATTGAACATTGGTTGTCGAAATGTCCAATCGTGTGTACGCGGCATTAGACTATGTTTAACCTTGTTCCTCTAGACCAGTGGTTCTCAACCTCAAGTACCCCCAACAGGCCATATTTGCATGTTTTCCTTTATCTTGCACAGGTGCTTTAAATTAGAGTCAATGCCTTGGTATTTTGGACAGCTATTATTATATTTTGAGAAATTCCAAAAACATGGCCTGTTGGGGGTACTTGAGGACTGAGGTTGAGAACCACTGCTCTAGATTATGCACAATATCCAGTGCAATTTAACCACACCCATACTTTGCCAAGGTGCACTTAAAGTACCATATGCATTCTTTTTTCCAGGTTCCAGGTACTAAGGTTGGGTTTATGACTGCAAAAAATTCTTGCTTGTGGCATAGTTATGAAGGCATAGTTTGTGGGTACTGACAGATTGTGGCATATGTGTGCCATGTTTACAGTGAGTAGTTTTATTAAACCATTACTCTGTTAGGCCCCCCTTCCCGACTTGTAGGGAAATTAGGTTGTGCACACCATTCATTGCAGCACACTATGCATGCTGAATCATTGCTTTTCTCAGAGTGTACCAGGTCTATCACAATTCTAGTTAAGCCCCAGTTGCCAGAAGATGAGGAAAAAGGACTATCCCATCATTTAAAAAGATCTCTCCAAACATTCAACTAAAGATTCAGCCACAAAAACACTTATGTGAGTATGTGCAACAGAACGCAAAAATGTGCATGCATACACTTGGGCTGTGATGTGAGGCTTAGAAAATTTGTATATTAAATTAAATATATTACTAAATATATTATTACATACATTACTCTATGATCAAAAAGATACATATTTTTCATCGCAGATTAATGTGTAATCACACATTTTTAATATCATATTGTAGCTCAAATATTTGTATTCTTGTTGCTAGTTTAACTATCAAAATTAAAACATAAGCATGTAGGGAGGACAGCCAACATGCACTTTGGGTTTTATTCAATGCAATGTAAGGCACCAGTTCACACTATGTTCTCCTACTGGTAAGATGGGTATTTAAAAAATGCCTAATTGTCTTATACAGGGAGTGCAGAATTATTAGGCAAATGAGTATTTTGACCACATCATCCTCTTTATGCATGTTGTCTTACTCCAAGCTGTATAGGCTCGAAAGCCTACTACCAATTAAGCATATTAGGTGATGTACATCTCTGTAATGAGAAGGTGTGTGGTCTAATGACATCAACACCCTATATCAGGTGTGCAGAATTATTAGTCAACTTCCTTTCCTTTGGCAAAATGGGTCAAAAGAAGGACTTGACAGGCTCAGAAAAGTCAAAAATAGTGAGATACCTTGCAGAGGGATGCAGCACTCTTAAAATTGCAAAGCTTCTGAAGCGTGATCATCGAACAATCAAGCGTTTCATTCAAAATAGTCAACAGGGTCGCAAGAACCTTTTATAAAAACCAAGGCGCAAAATAACTGCCCATGAACTGAGAAAAGTCAAGCGTGCAGCTGCCAAGATGCCACTTGCCACCAGTTTGGCCATATTTCAGAGCTGCAACATCACTGGAGTGCCCAAAAGCACAAGGTGTGCAATACTCAGAGACATGGCCAAGGTAAGAAAGGCTAAAAAGACGACGACCACTGAACAAGACACACAAGCTGAAACGTCAAGACTGGGCCAAGAAATATCTCAAGAATGATTTTTCTAAGGTTTTATGGACTGCTGAAATGAGAGTGAGTCTTGATGGGCCAGATGGATGGGCCCGTGGCTGGATTGGTAAAGGGCAGAGAGCTCCAGTCCGACTCAGACGCCAGCAAGGTGGAGGTGTAGTACTGGTTTGGGCTGGTATCATCAAAGATGAGCTTGTGGGGCCTTTTCGGGTTGAGGATGGAGTCAAGCTCAACTCCCAGTCCTACTGCCAGTTTCTGGAAGACACCTTCTTCAAGCAGTGGTACTGGAAGAAGTCTGCATCCTTCAAGAAAAACATAATTTAAATGCAGGACAATGCTCCAGCACACGCGTCCAAGTACTCCACAGCGTGGCTGGCAAGAAAGGGTATAAAAGAAGAAAAACTAATGACATGGCCTCCTTGTTCACCTGATCTGAACCCCATTGAGAACCTGTGGTCCATCATCAAATGTGAGATTTACAAGGAGGGAAAACATACACCTCTCTGAACAGTGTCTGGGAGGCTGCGGTTGCTGCTGCACGAAATGTTGATGGTGAACAGATCAAAACACTGACAGAATCCATGGATGGCAGGCTTTTGAGTGTCAATGCAAAGAAAGGTGGCTATATTGGTCACTAATTTGTTTTTGTTTTGTTTTTGAATGTCAGAAATGTATATTTGTGAATGTTCAGATGTTATATTGGTTTCACTGGTAAAAATAAATAATTGAAATGGGTATATATTTTTTTTTGTTAAGTTGCCTAATAATTATGCACAGTAATAGTCACCTGCACACACAGATATCCCCCTAAAATAGCTAGAATTAAAAAAAAACAAAGAACTACTTCCAAAAATATTCAGCTTTGATATTAATGAGTTTTTTGGGTTCATTGAGAACATGTTTGTTGTTCTATAATAAAATGAATCCTCAAAAATACAACTTGCCTAATAATTCTGCACTACCTGTAAAGATTGAATAGAAATCCACAGTCATAGGGCCACACATTTGGCAAAAGATCTCAAAAGTACAGAATGTCTTCTTCTATTGGGAGTCACAGATTGACAGCAACTGTGAACAAGCAACAAATGGACCCCGACTACAGGTAGCAAAGTGAACTTGAGAGAGTGCAGTAATAAGAAAATACCAAACTACAAAAACTAAGTACAAAAACTAAAAACATGGGCCATGTTTGTAATCTACTAGAGATGAGCCAGATGTACCTGGGTTCAGTTTTCGGATCATTCACGTAACTACCCTGAAGTTCATACATTGATCTGAAACCCTTTGAAGTCCAACCCAAACCTTTAAAGTCAATTTTTGCCATATTCAAGGATATTCAAGAATAATAGGCAAGGTATTTACAAACTAAGACATTGGATTGCTGGGCACTGTCAGAGGGGACATGTATTGATGCAAAAAATATATATTTTTATATTCCTCAGTGGGAGAGGAACTTTCCATGCAGCCTAGAGGGCAACACTGAAAATATACAAATCCTTTAAATAACATGCTTTAGAAATAGCTTTTAACTACCGTATTTATCGGCGTATAACATGCACAGGCGTATAACACGCACCCTAACTTTAAGAGGGAAGTTTCAGGAAAAAATCTTTCCACAGCCCTCTGCGTATAACACGCAGGCACAGTTTACCCCCTATTTTCAGGGTAAAAAGTGAGTGTTATACGCCAATAAATACTGTATATGTGACATTACAGAACATTACAATTATCTGAGACATCATGAATGACGCTGTATTCTGCCAGCACATAAATTGCAAGTGTAATCATTTTGTTAACTTTTACATTATTCCTAACATACAGCAGCAGCAACCCAGTATGAATGATTTTTTTTAAAAGTCTTCTTTAGGTAGTTTTTGCAAAGACAACAGACTTTTATGTAACAATGATAGGCCAGATTTGAGCAGCAGAAGTAGCAAACACAACAGATCTAAAATCTATCAGGTATATACTTGGAAAAGAAAAAAAGCTAAAGCCATAAACTTCAAATAAATTGTCAAGCAGTGGCAAAAAAACAAGTTTTATCGCATATCCTGTGATTCTCTTTTCAGTATCACATTGGATTGTGTACAAAGTGTACTAAAATCTCAAAACAGAATGCACCAATGCACCTTAACCAGTTTGGCTCTTGAATATGTTTTTCATTTGTTGCATGTATTTAAAAATCTGAATTTTTGGCCATACAATTATTTATAACACACCGAACATTATATATTTTCTGAAAGCAGAGGCCCTGTAGAATAAAAATATAGTAGTTGCAATTTGTTAAGTTTTATGGTAATTTGTGTAACTGTTTATCAGGTAAAGATATAATACAATTACATTTTATTTTATTTTCTATAAAAATAACAAACATGTTATACTTACTGGTCTGTGCAGTGGTTTTTCACAGAGCAACCCAGATCCTCCTCTTCTTGAGTGCCTCTTTTGTGCTCCTGGACCCTCCCTCCTGTTGAGTGCCCCCACAGCAAGCAGCTTGCTATGGGGGGCACCCAAACTCAGCTTCAGCTCCATGTGTCTATTCAGAAACGAGGCTTGTGGTTTGGCCCTGCCCCTCTCTCTCCTGATTGGATGACTTTGATTGACAGACATGGGAGCTAATGGCACCGCCGCTGTGTCTCGGAGGAGGGAGAGTCTTGGATGGCTGAGACACTCATGGAAATTCCTGGACATAGATGGGCTCAGGTAAGTATTAGGGGGGCCAAGGGGGGCAGCTGCCTACAGAAGGATTTTTCTCTTAATGCATTGAATGCATTAAGATAAAAAACCTTCTGACTTTACAATCACTTCAACTGCGAGCTATTGTTCTAGAATTCATGCTCTCACTCTGACACTCACAGTAATACCTCAGATGTATGGTGCAATTGCAGTTTACATACACATGTGCACCCAGTGTGAACATTTGCTTTTGTGGGTATGTGTAGGCAATGTAGCTTTAAGTTTGTTTGTTTGTTTGTTTGTTTAATACATTTTATTAGTATTTTATTTTATCTTTTTGTATTTAACTTCATTGCTATCACAAGGGGGTAGACAAACCCCCATATGATAGCATTGGGCAGGTGACAGGTACTTCTTTATTAAATCATGGTCGCTTCTGGCTTTATTCACTGCAGAGTATCTCCTTCCACTTGCTATCCTAGGGCCTCTAATATGGTCCCAGGCTCCCTGGAAGAGCAAGAGAGGCACAGGAACCATAGGGGAGGGGGTGCTGGCGGCCAGGGTAACCTCGCTGCCTGTGCTGTAAAAGTAATCAGGCAGCAATAAAGCTGCCTGGATCACTTTTACTTTGCAGACAGGATTCAACTGACCCAAATGAGCATAAGCATAAGCATATGGCTGCTGCATGTATGTATGTCTGGATGTATATCCAAAGACCTGACATGGTTAAAATCACAAACCCACGTTTCAAAGATAAGGCTGTTGTTATTCTGTAATAAAAATGACAGTTCTATGTTGCAGAGATAATAGATATAGCACAGTAGCTGGAGAGTATGTGAACAGCTTGACTTGGCACTGGACAGCAGTAAGAGAAAGAGATGGACCAATTATTATTAAGAAACAATTAAAGAGTGTCATTTCAAAGACAGCAGTCAGAAATATTCTATAGAATTGCTGTAGATTATGTAAGCAGTACTACTTGGCCACTACCTTGTTAGAGTGATAGATGAGACAGTTTTTGTTGTAAAAAAATGACAGTTTATTACACCAGCGTCAAGAGCCAGAAATATTGCACTGATATAGTGCACCTCGTGTAAGCACTTTTCCTAGGCTGTAAAACAAGAGTGAGAGACTAGATGGATTTCATTATAAAATAAGCATGAAAGTGTATTACTTCAGAAATAGAGCAAGAAATACTGCTTATATTTGATACACACTATGTAAGCAGCCTTTGCTGGTTGCAATTTAAAAAGGTACAAACTAAGTATTTTCATTGTTATGAAATAAAATCTACTTTCTCAGAACCAAAAGGCAGAAAAAATAGTACAGATTTATTGTGCAGTGTTACATTTTGCTTGGATGGAATTTCAGAGGCAGGGAGCAGGCAGATTTAATCTAAAAATATCATTTATAATGTATTTTTTTAAACAGAAAAAAATGTACAGACTTGATACACATTATGTTATCATTTTTTATTAGGATGCCAGAGGGAGAGAGAAAAACAAGATTGGAAATAAGAAATAGCAGTGTCATTTTCAGAGACAGAAAACAGAAAAATTATAAAGATTTGGTCCCCAGTTAAAGAAATAAAGAGCAGGTAGATTTCATCAAGAAATAAAAAATGTCAGTGTCTTACAGAAAGATTTAGAGATTTGATTCATAAATTACGGTAACTTTTTTCTAGAACAGAAGACAGATAATTGTACACAGGGCCGCTGATAGGGCAGTACAGGCAGCCCTGTTGTACCGGGCCCGGACCCCAGCAGCTCCACAGGGGGGCCCGGACAACTTTACAGTTAATTTCTGTCTATTAAAAAGAATACAGCTTTCTAAACTTCAAGTCCTTCCCCCGCTACTACTTGCTAAGGGAAGGGGCTGTAATTACACATTCCTGGGCCCCATCAGGTCATCAGAGGGGCCCAGGATGTGAGTGCAGTGGTGGGACTATTTCTTGTATTTCGGGCGGATGTACATAACACTGTACAGCACATTACTCTGCTTTTTAATTAGTCCCGGCCACTGCTGCTCACTACCTTCCCTGGTGGAGTGATACGATGCTGCACTCCGCCTCCTGTCCTCAACTCCTCATGTGCAGAGTGCAGACTGCCGAGACTTAGATGAGGCTGACAAGGGAGAAAGAACCTGAGCACCATGGCTGCAGAGCACACAGTGAGTGGAGCACAGAGGATAGACTCCTCACTGTGTATGGCTTACACACAGCATGGCATGTTACATTATGTGTATTTAGAATTATGATACTTACAGAGGCAGCATGTGCTCTGTGATGATCTGTCACAGTGTCATATTGCTGTTGGGTGCTTACTTTGTTATGGCTGTACTGGGTTGAAGTTTGTAACCCACAGTACAGCCAAAGTCAGAACCCAAAAGCCATTTGACACTGACAGATCCATGACAGAACACATGCTGTGTGCTGCCTGTGTGATTTTCATAATGCTGGTGAAGATGCAGTGAGATGTTGCTTTACACATGCATTTAACCACTTCCTGTCCAGCGATGTACTGGTACATTGCTGGATTGTAAGGGTGATATCTTGATCATCGCTACAGCGATGATCAAGATATAATTTTTTAGCTCCAGCGATTCTGCACACAGTAAAAAGTAATCTTACTGGTTAAAAAGCCCCTGGATTACTTTTATAGTCAGTGGAAGGGGGTTCCACCACCATCACGCCACCACCTTTGCTGGGCTCTCCAATGCAATCGGGTCCTGTGAGCAGCAGCATCAAGTTCCTGGGACACAGTGAGTAGAACTGATGTAGTTCCTCCCACTGTGTGCTGTCAGAAACCAGGAGCAATTACCGGCTTGAACAAGCAACTGATCAAACCGATCTGGGTTTGATCAGATGCTTTGGAGGCCAGAGGATAGATATGGGGTCTAATAGACGCCAGATCTCTCCATAAAGGGGACCTGTCACTGCCCCATGCTATAACTAGGGATGTTGTTCATTACTTCTGATAGCAATAAAAGAGATATAAAAAAAATGAAAGACACAGTGAAAACATTTTTTGTTAATAAAATAAAATTGAAAAAAAAAAAAAAAATTAAACCGTCTCTGTCCCCCTGTACTGATAAGCCATAATGATTGTGTGTGCATATGTAAATGGTGAGAAATCTGCAGAGGTGGGGAGGAGGGGCCTGGGGTGGGGTTGAGGGCGGGATTAAAGGGGGCCCCGTCAGGTAGTCTGTACGGGGCCCCATGATTTCTAACAGCAGCCCTGATTGTACAGATTCAATGCACAGCATACACTCCTTGTTAATAGGATGCAACTTCAGAAGGCAAGAGCAGGCAGATTTAATCTGGAAATAAATAAATGATGGTCTTTTTTCTGAGACAGAAGATAGAAATACTTTACAGATTTATTTAACAATGTTAATCCTCCTAATAGGACACAATTTCAGAGGTAGAGAGCAAGCAAATTTAATTTGAAAATCAAAAATTATAGTGTCTTTTTTTGATGCACAGTATATACTTATTTTTAATAGGATGCAATATCACAGGGCAAGAGTAGGCAGATTTCATCTGGAAATTTTAAAAATATATAAAGTATCTCACAAAAGTGAGTACACCGCTCATGTTTTTGTAATTATTTTATTATATCTTTTCATGTGACAACACTGAAGAAATTACACTTTGTTACAATGTAAAATAGTGAGTGTACAGCTTGTATAACAGTGTAAATGTGTTGTCCTCTCAAAATAACACACAGCCATTAATGTCTAAATCGCTGGCATCAAAAGTGAGTACACCACTAAGTGAAAATGTCCAAATTTGGCCCAATGTGTCAATATTTTGTGTGGCCACTATTTTTTTTCTGCACTGCCTTAACCCTCTTGGGCATGGAGTTGGTCCCAATTACTAATTTTCCCTCCCCAGTGTCATGTGACTCGTTAGTGTTACAAGGTCTCATGTGTGAATGGGGAGCAGGTGTGTTAAATTTGATGTTATCGCTCTCACTCTCTCACACTGGTCACTGGAAGTTCAACATGGCACCTCATAGCAAAGAACTCTCTGAGGATCTAAAAAAAGGATTGGTGCTCTACATAAAGATGGCCTAGGCTATAAGAAGATGGCCAAGACCCTGAAACTGAGCTGCAGCACAGTGGCCAAGACCATACAGCGGTTTAACCGGACACACATGTTCCACTCAGAACAGGCCTAACCATGGTCGACCAAAGAACTGAGTGCACATGCTCAGTGTCATATCCAGATGTTGTCATTGGGAAAAAAAATATTGACACTTTGGGCCCAATTTGGACATTTTTACTTAGGTGTGTATCCACTTTTGTTGCCAGCGGTTTAGATATTAATGACTGTGTGTTAAGTTATTTTGAGGCGACAGCAAATTTACACTGTTATACACTTTTGTGAGATACTGTATATTCTATTTTTGTTCTTTAACAGATGACAGAAAATTGCACAGGTGTGATAACCGTATTTTATATTTCTAATAGGGTGCAACTTTGGAGCAGAGCAGGCAGATTTAATCTAGAAATAAAAAAAATATACAGTTTATTTGTTCTTTTTTTTTTAAATCAAAACGTCGTTTATTGAGCATAATATAAACGTGTTACAAAAAAAAAAGAGGTATAAAACGGTGCAACATGCACCACAAGCAAGGATGAAGTACAATGCCAATTATCAATCGTCTGGATACAGTAGAATATTAAAATAAAGGGCTAACCATCCGTGCAAATGCAATAACACAACCGGGGTCATAGCTAGCATACAAGTCGGATCCTAGAGGCATGGAGAGGTAGGTAGTGCGGAGCTTTATTCCTCTGGGGCAACACAGGTGGAGGCTTCCCCCAGCCATCTATCCCAAACCTTATGGTATTTGTCGGGACAACCCCTATGAACATACAGAAGTTTTTTGTAGGGCAAAGGAGCATTTACAGCTCTAATCCATTGCTGAAGGGTAGGGGGGGGGCCCCGCATCCACGTTTTCGCTATCTGTAGCCTGGCCAGGAAAAGTGTCTCTTGCAAGAAGACATTAAGATATTTCTCGGCCTCAGACAGCGAAAAGAGACCTAGTAGACATTGACGGGGGCTTAGGGAGAGCGGGGAACCCATTCGGTCGTGGAGAAATTGGACCACCTGGGTCCAAAACCCTTGCACACAGGGACAGTCCCAGATGAGGTGGTAAAAGGAGGCGTTGAGAAAGTCACAACCCGGGCAGTTGGGATTGCTACCCGGTCTATATTTCGAGATGCGGTACGGGGTTAAGTACGACTGGTGTAGGATATATAGTTGGGTAAGGCGGTCGGAGATTTTGGGGGAAACTAATCTACAATTCGCGAGAACTTCGTCCCAGTCCTCCGCCGACACCGCCCCCAGCATGGGCTCCCAGCGGGACTTTGTCCGCTGAAGAGTGGCAGCCGCCGAGGGTGCGAGGAGATATAAGTAGAGTTGTGAGATAAGTTTCTTGGGGTCCGAACCCAGCACAATGTCGACAGGCAGCGGGATCTCTAGTACTGGGATATCAGTGCCAAATTGGGTGGAAAGAGCATGGCGGAGTTGGAGATACCTAAAGAGCATGTGGTTTGGTAGAGAGTGGGTGTCTTTAAGGGACTGAAAGGTCTTGACCGAGCCGTTAGCGACAACCTGTGTGAGGTAGATAATTCCGCTCCTAACCCAGAGGCCACGGTCTGGGACCGTAGCCAGCTCGGGCAAGAGAGGGTTATCCCAAAGGGGAGTGTGAGAGTGCGGGGATGGTGCCTCGCCGACCGACAGGGCGGTTTGCCATATTTTGCGATGGTGGAAGAGTGTTTGACTCCTGTCGCCTGACCGTTGAAAGCCGCGGGGCACACAGAAGAGAATCTGGAAGGGGTGCGAGACCGGGCCAGGGGCCTTTGAGCACACCATGGCCAGGTAGCGCCCCCTGTCCGAGTGGTTAATATAGTAAAAGTGGGAGAGCTGAGATGCCACATAATAGAGGAAAAGATCGGGGACCGAGGCGCCGCCTTGACTGGAGGGGCACTTCAGGACCCGCCACGGCAGTTTGTGTCTGGAGGAGCCCCATATAAATGAGTTGATAATGGATTCCATGGATTTAAAAATACGGGGGGGGATGTATAGCGGGGCATGCCAAAAGGCGTAAAGTAGCTTAGGGAGGAGAATCATTTTAACAAGGCTTATGCGGCCCATGACTCCGATGGGGAGGCGGGACCATGCTTGTGTTTTGGTTTTCAGAGTGTGAAACAGTGGCTCTATATTGAGGCGTATGTAATCTTGGGGACACCTAGTGACAAGGACACCCAGATACTTGATAACGTCCGTTCTCACCAGTGGAAGGGTAGCCTGCGCCGCGGTAGGAGGGCCGAGGTCCAGGGGAAGGATGTGTGACTTTGACCAATTGATCTGCAACCCAGAGTATTCCCCGAACTGAGATATAACTTGGAGAGCTGTTTGGAGTGAGGGACCCGCATCCGATAAGTAGAGGAGCATGTCGTCGGCGTATAGGCTGAGTATCTCATTAACCCGACCGCAGCGCAGTCCGTTAATCCCGGGATGGCAACGCAGGGCTATACTAAGGGGTTCCACGGCGAGGGCATACAGCATAGGCGAGACAGGGCATCCTTGGCGAGTGCCGCGCGAGAGGGGAAAGGGAGAGGAGGTTCTACCATTGACTCTAATGCGCGCCGTGGGGGCATGGTAAAGAAGCTGAAGCCACTTGACAAAGCGAGGGCCGAACCCGAATCTGCCAAGGCACTCCCATAAGTATTCCCACTCGACCGAATCAAAGGCCTTGGCAGCGTCTAGGCTAACTACAACTCTAGCGCCCACCTCCGCATGCTGAGCCTGAAGGTTCATGTACAGCCTACGAAGGTTGAAGGCAGTGTTTTTGTTGGGCATGAACCCAGTCTGGTCAGGGTGTATCAGACTAGTTATAATTTTATTGAGCCGCAGGGCGAGGATTTTGGCTAAGATTTTCACGTCCAGTTGAAGAAGTGAGATGGGGCGGTAGGACTCGGGGAGTAAGGGGTCCTTGCCAGGTTTGGGGATGAGAACAATGAGAGCTTCACGCATGGTAGAGGGGAGCGTGCCCGTTTCAAAGACATGGTTGTAGAGCGCGCAAAGCCTGGGGACGAGGGTGTCCTGAAAGTGTTTGTAGAATTCGAGGGGAAGCCCGTCGGAGCCCGGGGTTTTGGAAGTGGGAAGGCTTGCCATAGCTGTCTCCACACACACGGTAGTGATGGGGGCTTCAAGCATAGATACTTGGTCCGCAGATAGCGTGGGGAAAGTAACATCCCGCAGAAAAGTGGAGAGCTCCTCCGCGGTATGTTGTGAGGTAGAGGTGTATAGCTTCGAGTAGAACGACCTAAATTCGTCCGCCACCTGGTCAGGGTCCGATAGTAGAGCCCCACACGCCGCACGGAGGGACACAACCACAGGGGGCTTGTGTTCCAGATGTGCCATATAGGCAAGGAGTCGACCGGCTCGCTCTCCGTGTTCGTACATACGCTGCTTACTGAAGAAAATACCCTGGCGTGCTTTTTCAAGGTGAAGTTGGTCTGTTAGCCTAATCTGTAGCCGAAGTTGGGAGGCGGTATTATCCGACGGGTCATCGCGGAAGTCTCGCTCGAGGGTCCCAAGCCGCTCCTCCGCTTGGCGGAGCAGCGACCTGGACGAGGCCTTATGTCTATTGATGCGAGTGGATAGAATCATGCGCACATGAAGCTTAAACGCCTCCCAAACAGGACCCGCCGCGGCAGAGCCAGTATTGGAGGTGAAGAAGCGGTCCCATTCAGCCCCAATGGTGTCCAGGTCAGGGAGGACTCTCAGCCAAAAGGGGTTGAGGCGCCAGGTCTGGGCCACGGGGGGCGATGGGAGTTTGAGTTTGACCCAGTATGGGGAGTGATCAGAAAGCGACCTAGAGTCAAAACCTACCTCAGAGAGATGCGGGAGAAGGGAGGGGGTTACAAGGATAAGGTCTATGCGGGACATTACTGCGCGGGAGGGGGTGAAACAGGAGAATCCTAATTGAGTCGGGTGCCTATGCCGCCAGGTGTCAGTAAGGGCGAATTCAGCTAGAAACTTACCAAATCTGGTGGTTCCCGGCGAGGGACCCGCCGGAGCGCTTGGACCCAGTCTGTCCAGAGACGGGGAAATGACCATGTTAAAGTCACCTGCCCAAATGGCAGGCACTGAGGGATGTAGAGCCATATAAGCTACCCCACGCTGAAGGGCCTCAAATTGAAAGGGGGGAGGGATATAAAAGGCAAGGAGGAGTACCTCAAGGCCCCCGATGGTGGCGTGCAAAAATAAGTAGCGGCCCTGGGGATCTGACTGTAGCTCATGGAGTAGGAACTGCTGTGATCTTGCCACCAGCACCGCCACCCCGCGGGAATTAGAGGTGTGGGGGGCCTGGTATACCCACCCCACCCATGCCTTCCTGAGGCATAGCTGTTTTTGCCCCACTAAGTGTGTCTCTAACAGAATGGAAACATCTGCACGCATGGATTTCAAATGTGAGAGGACTGCCGAGCGCTTAACGCGGTCCCCCAGTCCACGCACGTTCCAGGTCACCACCTTAAGGGATGCCATGTGTAGGGACGATGCGGGCAGGGACTGAGAGGCCACCCTCCCAAAAGCCGGGAGGTGGCCAGCAGATCAGGGAACACCAGCGCCTCAGCACAGTTATAGGAAGCATGTAAAGAAGCATAGAGTATCCGGTGGGAGTCACACGTCCCCCGGGGGTCACGCCAGCGACCGACCGGGAGAGGTGCGAGGCCCACCGGGCACTGAAGGGACCATCTAACATGAGCAAAAGCACATAAAAGTATTCAATAATAGTTGTGTGACACATTGACATTGACATTTGCAAGGAAAAAAGGAAAAAACAACACAAAACATAAGTGATAACTTCTTGGTCAGCATGAGAACCAAGTCCTGCAAGAACACTGGACCGGCATAGCAGGTTTAACACCCCACCACCCACCAAAAGTCTGGGGATAGGGGCCGGCCAGGGAAACCTTGGCTTTGCGGTGGTTGCCAGGGGTGATGACATTACCCTAGGTCCAGGACAACCAGCGCGATCAGGGGGGGCGACCAAACTGTAGAGCACACAGCGGTGCAAGGGGGTATCCGCTTATGTGGGACACCTGTGTGGGTGAGCCGCCCGTGGCTCAAGGTAGGGGAAGCAGCGTCTGGGGGGATAAGGTGGGGGGTGAGCTGGCCACAAGGGCAAACAGGGATAGGGGGGCAGGGGCAAGCCCAAAGGCAACACGGCCAACTCACGGTTAGGAAGTCTGAGGTGCAGGGACAACGATGCCAAGGAGAAGTATCAAGGTAGGCGCTGTGTGACGGATGGCCAGCACGTCAGGCAAGGGACGGGTGTTCAGGTGTGAGAGGATCCAGCGCCCTCTCGTCGCTCCAGCCAGGATAGAACAGCCTGCGGGTCCTCAAAGAACTGAGCCTTGCCGTCACATACGACCCGGAGCCGTGCAGGAAAAAGCATGGCGTATGGAAGGTGATGCACCCGAAGCTGCCGCTTTGCCTCCGTGAAGCGCGCCCTTTTCTTCTGAACCTCCGATGAGAAGTCCGGATAGACAGCGACGGTGAGGTTACCAAGTGGGATGTTCCCCTTCTCCCGGGTAAGTCTGAGGACAGCATCCCGGTCACGGTAGTTGAGCATTTTAGCAATGAAGGTCCTCGGGGGTGCACCTTCAGGAGGGGGTTTAGCGGCTAGGCGATGGGCGCGCTCCACAACGAAGGTGGGGGAGAAGGCCTCTCTACCAAAGGTTTTGATGAGCAGGTTTTCAAGGTAGGTAGGGGGGTCCGCTCCTTCAGACCGCTCAGGGAGCCCCACAAAGCGTAGATTGCACCTGCGAAGGCGGTTCTCCATATCGTCTTGCTTGGAGAGCACCATCTGGAGTTGATGCTGCAAGCCTTCCACCGAGACCTGGAGCGGGTGCAGGCCATCCTCCACGTGCTCAAGCCTGCGCTCCGTCTCCGACACCCGCTCGCGTAACTTGTGCATGTCATGCCGCATATGGGAGATGTCCACCTTCACCTCTTCGATCCGGGAGGTGAGGGAGGTCTGGCAGGCAGCAATAGCTTCCAGGACCCGGGCGGTATCGCCAGAAGGCCGATCCTCTCCCCCCAGCAGCATGGCGGCGCCATCTTCCTCCCCCGTGTCCCGCTCACCATGCCGGCTCTTGTCCTGCTTAGCGAGGGCTCCGGGTCTCTTAGGGGGCGACATGTTGGTCCCGAGTGTCGGGGAAAGGGGTGGATGTGCCTGCGGTCGGTTGATAGGGAGGATTCCCCCAGGATTCTGTTTAAAAGGATCAGCCACGAGCGGAGCTCTCACTCAGCACGTCTTACTCCATGCGACTCCAGACCACGCCCCCCAGTTTATTTGTTCTAGTATCAGAAAAGACTTAGGGGCAGATCCACAGAGCGAGTACGCCGGCGTATCTACTGATACGCCGGCGTACTTTCAAATTTCCCCCGTCGTATCTTTGGTTTGAATCCTCAAACCAAGATACAACGGCATCTGGGTTAGATGCGACAGGCATATGGCTTCGTACACTTTCGGATCTTAGATGCAATACTTAGGCGTCCATTGGGTGGAGTTCTCGTCGTTTTCCGCGTTGACTATGCAAATTAGCTATTTCCAACGATCCACGAACGTACGCGCGGTCGTCGCATTCTCTTACGTCGTCTCTAGTCTGTAAGGAGTGTCAACAAATTAAAACAGCGCTATCAAATAACTGTGCATATTTGACTATATAAAATACATTACTACAACCCATATGTAATGATATACAGTGATAATAAACAAAATATATCCAGTTTAAGAAGTAAACACTAAACTGTGACTGTAATAATAAACACCCGTGATTGACTTAAACGTGAAGTGAACGCACTGAAAGTGCAAGAGACAGTCTTTAAAAATTTTTTTAGAATGTGGCCAAACAAAGCAGTTTAAAGCGGTCTAAAACGAGTGTTGCTGCTCTAAAGAAGGATTCAGGAAAACCTAAGGGTCCTTTGAAAAAAGCTGACCATACGGGAGGAAACCACCCACGTAATAACTTACCGCAAGGTGCTAAGGGTGGGCATCCCGAATCATATTATGAATCACCCGGACCACCACGCCATAATAGGGAGAATGGTCAGTATAGTGGCTATTACCAGTCCCCTCGGCCACAACAACATTATGGTGTTCCAGATCAATCCCACTACTATCCCCAGCAGGATTACCATCAATGGTATCAATACCCTCCATCTGATCAATATCATCACCAACCCCAGTCTGCTTCTTTTTTAGGACAGAGAGGGAGGGGGGGAAGAGGGGGGACTCCGAAGAGGAATTTACAACCAATGAACAGAGGGGGGGAGAAGACTGGTCCACCTTATCTGATGAACAGAGCTGGGGAATACCTGCAAAGAGAAGAAGGGGGTGCAGGGCTGGAAGACGCAAGCAATCCGAAAAAAAGAGCAAGGAGAACATAGGAGCTGGTATCTACAATTTAAGTCGGGTTACTTTGAGTGCAAAAGAACTCAACGTATTAGATACAGGCCTAAAATGTGCCCCTAGAAAGGCCATGAATAAGTTTAACATCTATATTGATACCCACAAATTTATCAGAACATTAAATTTGAAAAAATATTTTCTGAGCCACCCAGTCGAAGCATCAATGAGGAGCACTACAGCCAATAGGAACATAGACAGTGGGTTGAAGAATAAATCGCTCTTCAACCCCCAAAATTCCAACAATCACTACATTGAAGTCTTTAAACAGCTTGTGCTAAAAGATATAGAAGATCTGCCACAGAAAAAAGATATCAATCCTGAGTATATCAGGGAAGGTATCAAGCTACTGGAAGACAAAAAGAACATCATTATCCGCCCTGCTGATAAGGGGGGCGGAGTAGTAGTGATGGACAAAGACTATTATCATCAGCAATTGTCCACACTGTTGGAAGATCGAACCACCTATAAGAGGTTGAATTCTGACCCTACAGAAGCATACAAAACACAACTGGATTCCTTAATACAATGGGGTTTCCAGATCAATGCCCTGAATATTAAAGAGAAAGCATATTTGGCTCCTTCTGTGTGTAGAGTTCCGGTTATCTACACCTTACCGAAGATACACAAACATGCAACCATGCCACCGGCCCGTCCAATAGTGAACGGCATTGGGTCCGTCACGGCAAGGTTAGGTGAATACTTGGACAAATTCCTCCAGCCAAGTGTGCGGGAAACCAAAGCATACTTAAAGGATACAGCTGATCTGCTCATATCCCTGGAGGATATAAGAATAAATCCAGGTACTGAAACCTTCCTTGTGACGGCGGATGTCGCCTCACTATATACTATAATACAGCATGAGGACGCTGCTCTGGCACTCAATTGGGCATTGAGTAAGAGGGAGGAGATCCGTTTACACAAAAAAGATTTGTGGGTCAAGCCCTCGATTTCTGTATGTCGCATAATTATTTTTGGTTCGATGGTTTCTTTTTTTCACAACAGGTTGGCGTGGCTATGGGAGCTAAATATGCCCCTAGCCTCGCCAACCTGTTTATGGCGGAGTGGGAGGACAAAAGTATCTTCAGAGATCAAAGATCTCAACTTATCTTCTATCGGAGATACATTGACGACATCTTTTTGATCTGGCAGGGATCGGAAACAGATCTCAAAGTTTTCCTTGAAGTATTGAACAACAATGTGAACAACATTAAACTGGAATATGTGATCAGTGCGTGTTCAGTTAACTTCTTGGATGTAACTATAGAAAGATGTAATGACAGGTTGAAAACAAAGGTGTACTTTAAAAGCACTGATCGAAACAGTTATCTATCGATCAGAAGTGGACACCACCCTGCTTGGATAAAGAATATCCCTAAAGGGCAATTTCTCCGAGTGCGCCGAAACTGCACTGATGACTCAGATTATTTTGAGCAGGCGAATGTACTGAAGAAGAGATTTGCCCAAAAGGGATATGATGAGATCAACCTGGTGTCAATGATTCAAGAGATCGCAGAGAAGCCGAGAGAAGACTGTTTTAAGAAGAAAATAGAAGAACCATCCACAAATGAACACCAGTGGAGCTTCCTGACGGGCTTCCACATCCAATATAAGGAAATTGAAACCATATATAAGAAACACTGGCACATCCTCAGCAGAGATAGACATCTGGGTGGAGTGATTCCTCAGCAGCCACGTTTTATATATAGACGTGCGCCCAATTTTGGCGATAGAGTGGTCCGCAAAATATTGGATCCACCTGATCGCCAATTGAAAATAGATCTGAAAGGATTCTTTCCTTGCAGAAGGTGTATTTGCTGCCGCACGGTGAAAGAACACAACAAAGGAATTAACAAAGTTACCAGCTCCGATGGCACAATGTTTGACATTAAAGAATTCAGTACATGCAACTCGTCATATGTTGTATATTTGCTATGGTGCCCATGCGGGTTATTATATGTTGGGAGGACTAAAAGACTTCTAAGAATCCGCATATCAGAACACCTAGCAAATATTAAAAAAGGCTTTGAGGAACATAGCGTTTCCATGCATTTTAAAAAGGTACATAACCAGGACCCCACGCTTGCTCAATTTTGTGGCATAGATGTGGTTTACCCATCTTGGAGGGGGTCACACAGAGTCCGTGACCTTTCACAGCGCGAAACTCACTGGATATTCTTGCTAAAATGTCTTTTTCCGCGGGGGTTGAATATAGAGGTAGATTTGAATTGCTTCATCAATAATTCTTAGACATTTATCATACCCACACCTTTCCCTCCGTGGGTTTAGTATTACCCTTTCTGGCATCTTTTCAGTATATGTACTCTTTTATTCATTTATCTGATATTTTGCTATTAATTAATCCCTTCTCCAGTGGTGGTGTTATCGGTGACCATTTGCGATCAGCTCAGCGATCATTAATTCACCACTTGTATTTAGTTCCAGTTTTAGATTGATTTTATCGAGTTTCATTTTTAATGCATTTTTTACATATTTTAGATATATTTTAATTATATATATTTAATCATTTATATGAATTTGCAATTAGCGTTTGATACTAATATGTACTAATGCAAAATGTTATTAATTTATTTTAACTGACTATTGCCTTCATCCAGTGACAAATGTTTTTATATGTATTTGTTGATATACTCCAGCGCATGATTGATATATATCAGCTGATGACTTAATTAAGAACTGTTGTATGGCTATTCAATACAAACACAGTGTAATGATTGTGCTGTAGATGTGATTCGTGGTCACGGGGACACCCGGAAATCGGCTTTTTTTTTTTTTTTTTTTTTTTTTTTTTCCTCTCATTTCCGCCGCCCACGTCTGCCTATACAACAGCTGATTTGCCCCTGTTGTGCTGTTAGAAGCCATTCCCCGCGGCGAGCCTATCATGAGCAGCGTCTGCTCGACCTATCAGGTCGGCTTACCGCTGTGGCTGCTGGGTAAGACAGCCAGCCAATGGAGGAGGCGCTGACTTCCTCCTAGCTTTGGCTGCATAATCGCTTTAGGCCCGCCCATCGTTGTAGGCGGAGCGGGATGCGCTGTGCAGCACGTGATTGGCTCAGACTGCTGCTGTTGGGGGATGTGATTAACATACTCTCTCACCTATTGGAATCTGGGGACTGGCGCCACGCCTATCGCACTGGCTGATTGATTCATACACCAGCCAGTGGTGGTGGATGATGCTGTCAGCCCACAGCAGTTTGGGATTATCGTTTACTTCCGCCCACAGTTTTGGAGGAAGTGGGAAAACGCCCAGGACTGATAGGCTGATTGATCTGACTACATCAGATATAAGGTAACCATTTATGACTGTGTGGCTAGTCCCATGAATAAGTTTTTATAACGAAACATGTCGGGGTATTGCCATACAGTCTAATTTTACTAGTGAGTGTTGCGTTTTTGGATGCAGAGTGCGTTTGAAGTTTTTTTTTTTTTTTTTTTTTTATTTAAGTGGATGTGCAGCTGCATCTGACAGAAGTCCATGGCACCGTGAGTAGGAGAATTGGTTTCACTTTTTCTCGCTGATCGGGGGTCCGCCGTGACCGCTTCTCACCATTTTGACGTTTGAAGGAGTTTCTTGATGTGATATTCTGCTGTTTTACAAGATTTTGTTTGTGAGTGCACTGTTTGAAGTTTTATTTTGGTGTGCTATTAAACCTTTGATGGTATCACACTATTTGCACTTCTTTTGTCTCTCTCTGACATATATGTGGAACTGATTGGATGTCATATTTGGATTACATCTTTATTGACGGGAACAACTACATCTGATAAGGTTTTTTGTGCCAAAACACGAGAGTGTGAGGCATACCTATCCGGTGAGTGTCCATTTGATGGGGGAGGAATCACTGAGCACTGTCGGGTGTGGTGGAAGTTTTTGAAAAAATTTGAAGATCGCAGGATCCTTATACACATGAACTTTGCTTTGTTTGGCCACATTCTAAAAAAATTTTTAAAGACTGTCTCTTGCACTTTCAGTGCGTTCACTTCACGTTTAAGTCAATCACGGGTGTTTATTATTACAGTCACAGTTTAGTGTTTACTTCTTAAACTGGATATATTTTGTTTATTATCACTGTATATCATTACATATGGGTTGTAGTAATGTATTTTATATAGTCAAATATGCACAGTTATTTGATAGCGCTGTTTTAATTTGTTGACACTCCTTAGAGAGTTTCATCATCTTACATTCTTTTTGTTCACTTATTATCTTCTAAACAGCAGCTAGGCATCATCCACTCCTCCATAGGCGCAACGGTGGGCGACTTTCTGGGGCGCATTCTATAGATCACCCATTGTTACTGTCGTCTCTAGTCTGCTTTTTCCGGCGTATAGTTAAAGCTGATGTTTTGCAGCGTATAATAAGACTTGTCATGTTAAGTATGGCCGTCGTTCCCGCGTTTATTTAGAATTTTTTTTTGCGTAAGTCGTCCGTGAATCGGGATGGACGTAATTCACGTCTATGTTAAAAAAAATTACGCCCTTGCGACGTCATTTAGCGCAATGCACGGCGGGAAATTTAGGGACGGCGCATGCGCAGTTCATTCGGCGCGGGGACGAGCTTCATTTAAATGAAACACGCCTCCTAATCGCTGATTTGAATAGAGTGTTAGAGAAAGAGAGATAAAGATAGATAGATAGATAGATAGATAGATAGATAGATAGATAGATAGATAGATAGATAGATAGATAGAAACTGGATATACTATAATAGGATGCAATTAGAGAGCAGGTCGTTTCTGGAAATAATGCTTGCCCACAGTTACAAGGTAAAGCAGCCCTGAGACAGTAGCATGTTTTCCATGCAGTGTGTGCTCCAGCAGGGATCATGTCACTGATCATCATCTTGTTGCAGCACACCATTATGGTTGCTTCTTCAGCCAGTGACAAAATGGCAAATGCATCTTGTACGATGTCACTGACATTGTGAAAAAAAAAAGATCTCTTGAGCCACTGCAGCATGGCAAGGTGGAGTTTCAGCATGTGGGTGTATTTCATTTTAGGTAGTATGCAGTCAGGTCAAGTTGCCACTGAATTTTGGCCAAACACTGGTTGAGTATGACTGTCTGGAGTGGCTACACACTTTCCTGGCCTGTCTTAGAAAATCATGTAAGCCAGAGTACCTAACTAGGAACCACTGCATTACCAGATCGAGGACCAGACAAAAACATTTCCTGCCGGATGGCAGACAGCAGGTTGATGCCATTGTCACACATTACCTTTCCTGGCACAAAATGGAATGGGGTTATTCACCTTTGGGCCTGTCCCTGCAGAGCTGACAGAATCTCTACCCCAGTGTAGCCCCTGTCCCCCAGGAATATCAGTTGCAAAAGTATATTTGCCTGAGCCATAATTGTTTGGTCGCTTGAGGGGAAGTGGTGCATCTGACAATGGCTCACCAGAGGAGGATGGGGTAGAGGTGACTGAGCTGTCACCGTGACCATGTTTGGTGAGGGGTGACACCAGTTCCAAATAAAAGCATAACTTCAGGTTTTAGTAGACCTAAAAGAGTTTGTTTGAATCAAGCTGTTCCAAATGAACTATTTTCTTCAATAACACATACAGCAGCTATCAGGGATGGACTGGCCATTGGGACTACAGGGAGTTTCCTGGTGGGCCGGCTTCAGTGATAGCGGACCGCCGCCCCCCTCTGCTCCTCTGTCTCTCCCTTCCCGCAGCGCTCACCTGGGGGGAACAAAGAGGCAGGGGGAGGACCAGAGGAGCAGGGGGGACGACAGAGGAGCATGGGGGAGGGGACAGACAGCTGACTCAACAGCTATGGCCTGGGAGTTTCTCACTTCTACCTAATCTTGTCCCATAAGGGGGGGGGGGGCACCAAACTGATTCTTTGCCCCGGGTGAGATAATGTCTAGCTTCCCCACTGGTACTGCCTATAAGAGTACCAGAACCAGCCGTTCTACTCTAATAAAGTAGAACGGCTAGTGAAGGGGGAGAGGGGGCTTGGGTGGCGGGGGGGGTGCAGGAGTTGTCCGGCCGCCATGGGAGAGACCTGTCAAAGTGGGCCAGTCTGGATGAAGTCCAGGGCCAAAATTCTGTCCCAGTCCAGCCCTGGCAGCTATGTGCACTGTATACATTGTATGTAGCATCTTTTACATGGTGTATAGGTAAAAGGAAGGAAAAATTTGCGCTAGATGAATAAAGGAAATAAATATAAAACTAGTGAAAGGTTCTGCTGCTAAGCACAAAAGCTAGATACAAAGCAAAAAACAAATGTGGATAAAAAATGTGTAGCGTCGAAAAAAGTCACATGTTGCCAAAATTATTCAAAAATAATTATAATAAAAATAGTGTCCAATAAAGGTGAATGAAGTTCATATGGGAAATATTCCCACGAGGAAGATGTAATCCTGTGTTACTCCAATATTATTCCAAAATATGTGAAGACCCACCACCAGTAAATGTAAGGGGAGGCTTACCAGCTAGCCTGTGACCATACAGGCTCTGCAGAGATACAGATGATCGTGAATGGTGTCCTGTGGAGACCTCCAGGAATGATCTTTTATCTATCCCCTCTGTAGCGATAGTCAGTGCAATCACTCAGGTGCTCCAGTGACAGGTGTTCCAGCATAAGAGAAGCAATGGTGATCCAAATTTAGAAAATTTAGAGAAGCCAAATGGTATAGGAAAAAAGAGAGAAGGCTTCCAATAGTGCAGCAGTTATAAAAATATATTGTAAAATGCACAATAGCAGCTAAAAAAAAACTCACTATAAAGAGTTTCAGACAATTTCCTTGCAAGGATGTATAAAAAAGAAGCTCCGATCGTGTCAGTACACGGGTTGCCGTTTTGCGCATGCGCAGTGCAACAAAACGTGCTGTGCTCTGGCAGCAGGACAGGTACTTTCTGTCCTGTACTTCCTGTCCTTCTTTCTGACCAAAAACAAATAGAGCTGAGCACTACAGAAGGCGTGTTTTACAAATGAATATAAGACTTCTTCTAATTGACTGAGGTAGAGATTGTGACATCACCTGCCAGCCTCTCCACCTCAACCAATCAGAGGGCCATGTATTCATTCATAAAATACAAAAATATAAAATACAAAGCCTCCTGTAAATGGGTGAGCAGTGCCGACTCGCCTTTGTATCAGTAGTGGGACAAGGGTTGCCACCTCATCCCTTTAAAACCAAACACATATTAATTATACAGGTTCTGTGGCTAATTAAGGTAGAATTAAACCCACTTAATGACGCCTTATCCTTTTTTAATATAGCCTCAGAACCTGTGTAATTCATATTTGTTCCGGTTTAAAGGGATGAGGTGGCAACCCTAAGTGGGACAGGAACATAACACTGCCTATTGTAAGTAGCTGTTACTCTTCTATCCTTGGCACCCAGGTATGGTCTGAGACTTCTTCATCATTCCCAGCCTCCTAAACGATGGATCCATCTTGGCAGTAAGCTACAGCTGCAGAAATATAACTAGTACTTGGTTCCCTGTTGCCCCTTCCTTCTATGCTCCTGATGCTCTCTGCCTAAAGCCCTGATGAAATGAATTGCTGTGCATCATCCTGCAGCAAGTGTACTGAAACTCTGATGAAATAATTCAGTGGATTTCTCTATATCAGTGTGTACATGTACAGCAATGCCAGGAGTAAGAAAGGACAGGCTACATTTGCAGCTGCTGATGACATTGCACTACTCGATTTCTGGGAGAACTAGAAGGGTTGAGGTTTGAATATCAAATATACCACCTCTTTCCAGTGCTCTGTGTGCATAAAAGGGCCCACTACCAGAATATAAAGCAGATGTACCCTGCCTCTCAACGGTGTGGCTCAACCACTGTTTTGGCCTGTGGATAAGCACCCTGGGCCAGATTTACAGAAGAGATACGACGGCGTATCTCTGATACGCCGTCGTATCTCTCAGAGTATCTATGCGACTGATTCATAGAATCAGTTCCGCATAGTTAGCCCTAAGATCCAACAGGTGTAATTGACTTACACCATCGGATCTTAGGATGCAGTACCTCGGCCGCCGCTGGGTGGAGTTTGCGTCGTTTTCCTGCGTC
The DNA here is from genome assembly GCF_905171775.1 of Rana temporaria. Classification (NCBI taxonomy): domain Eukaryota; kingdom Metazoa; phylum Chordata; class Amphibia; order Anura; family Ranidae; genus Rana; species Rana temporaria. Next base: position 251,619,473 of record NC_053492.1, read on the forward strand.
GGGTATGCTAATGAGCATTTACGGCGATCCACGACGGTTTTCGCGTTCGTTACGTCGTCGCTATTAATTTTTTCCCGTCGCAAATTTACACCTGCTTTAACATGGCTTAACTTTAGTCGAGCCATGTTAAAGTATGGCCATCGTTCCCGGGTCTAATTTCAATTTTTTTTTTGTTTTGGCGTAAGACGTCCGGGAATACAAATGGACGCTACGCACGTCGCCATTCTAAAAACTGACGTCACATCGCGCAAAGCACGGCGGGAATTTCTAAACTGAGCATGCGCAGTACGTCCGGCGCGGGAGCGCGCCTAATTTAAATGGTACATTTGAATTGGGCGGGCTTGCGCCGGACGTGTTTACGATACACCGCCGCAAGTTTGCAGGTAAGTGCTTTGTGGATCAGGCACTTACACTGAAAACTTGCGGCAGTGTAACGTAAACGGGTTACGTTGCGCCGCCGCAAATGTACGAGAATCTGGCCCCCTACTCTTCCCCCAATATCTGCAGATAAACATTCTCTGACTTTCCCCTTAGGCCTTCTAGTAATAGATAATTACCTAATTTGGTTAACAGCTGTGGCCATGGGTGGATGTGATGTTGTACTGCACAAACGTATGCAGTAGTGTGCTGCTAATAGCAGATATTCCTGCTGTTTCTGACCCTAAAACAAACACAAATTAAAGAGCCTGACAAAATTTGGCCAATATCGCTGTGCAGCATTACGGCTGCACGTTGTAGGCAGGATCTCTTTACTGACTTCTGAAGTTAGGTTCAGGATTAGCACCTTAATCCTGTTAAAATAACACTGCATTCAAAATCATTAGGATTTAACAGGCATTGTTCAACTATGCACACTGGCATGGCATGCTGCATTTGTAGCATGCTATTAACCACACAGATAAGGCCACTGTAATTAAAGTGAGCACATACAAAATACATGATAACTGCATCTATGATGCATTTTATGTAACTGCTTAATACAATTAACAGTTCACATATATCACTTAGGAGAACCTCAACAATGCCAAACTAGATCAGATGGACTTTGGCTAGCAGAAGTCCTATAAGTGTTTGGCATCATTAGGAATTGCAGAGAGAATGTATTTGCTTTAATCATAGAGCTTGTCTTTGGTACACTTAAAATTAAATCACTGGCATTTACATTAAGTAAATATAGATGCTGCCATATACTTTTCAAGTATAATCTATACTTAGGAACATGTTTTTTTATTTTAAAGACATTAACAAATTTGATAATATTATCTGTAAATATGAATCTTTTCAATGAAAAAGCTATGGGTTCTCTTTAAATGCAAAACAACCTCCTGAACCATAAAACACACTTAAAAGTAAATCAAAGTACCCTAAAAAATGCATACAAAATTGTTATTTTTTTTTAACGAAAGGAGAGATTGTAAATCTAACCACAAGAGGGACTAGTCAGCATGGAGCAAACTATGGAGAGTTCCTGCTCTCTTGATAATTCTGTCACTATCTGGCATGCAACAGCCCACAGCCAAACCAAAATAACAGAAGTGATCCCTCTATTTGAAATATAAGGGTTACAATAAGAGATGTAACTTAAAAGAGTATCATAGCTGCAAAACTGTCACCTTTGTGGCAGTAAAGTAGACAGCAACGAGTTATACATAACACATAAATAGTTATATCACATACGAGAATACACACAGCCACCTGCCAACTGGCAGATCTATCAAAAGATGTCACCAGGACTTTCCCAGCAAGACTTTTTTTTTTTTTCTTTTTTTTTTTTATTCTTCTCCGATTTTTTTCTTTTTATTCTTTTGTCATGTCTTTACTATCAAGAATAGAGCTAGTGGGGGGCGTGGCTACCGCGCGGCTGTATGGACGTGTGAGTGAGTTGCTCCGTCCAAGGGAACCTTCCGCCTAGCTACAGCGGCGACTATTCCGCCCATCACTCGCTCTACTCCCGCCTGGAGGTCCGGAGACACCCGCGGCATGACCCGCAAGAGAAAAGAGGGGTCCCAACCCCGGAAATTGGAGGAGTTTTATCCTCCAAAAGGCCGCGGCCTAATACAAGATGGCGCTGGCGCCGGCCTGGGAGACGCGTCTCCCTCCTCACCCTGCAGCTCCCGATCAACCGCCTCGAGTCCACGGATGCATCCTGGCACTACACAGCAGTCTCCAGGAGGATCGACCCCGTTTGATAGGAGCCCTGCTAAGTCCAAACCTCGCCTGGAGGCGAACACCAGCCAGGTGAGCGGGGGGGCCGAGGCCCTGGAGGACACTAGAGAGCTGATTGACCCCTTCACTGCCTTCCCCACTTCAGGAAAGGCAGTGTCTGACACGACTCTGAAAGACATGCTGGTCTCCCTCAGGAGTTCCATGCATGCTGACATGCTTCAGTGCATGAGGAACTTTAAGGCAGATGTGGGTGAGCTGGGGGACAGAGTTACACACGTGGAAGAAAAAATGGGGGAATTTGCATCCTCCCACAATTCATTGATCGATGCCCACTCTGAACACGATACTGAGATAGCCTGGCTGAGGGCAAAGGTCGCTGACCTTGAGGACAGGTCAAGGCGCAACAATGTTAAGCTAAGGGGGGTCCCGGAAACGGTGCTCCCCGCCCAACTACAGAAATTTGCCAGAGACCTGTTGCAGCAGATTCTCCCAGATGCCTCTGAGTCAGAGCTGCAGATTGATAGAATCCACAGGCTGCCCAAGCCTGGTTTCCTGCCTGATAATGTACCCCGAGACGTCCTGTTGAGAATACATTTCTACCAAATTAAGGAGCAGCTCATGACTTCATTCAGAAAAGCTCAACAACTTCCGGAGCAGTTCGCTGGGCTCCAGCTGTTCACAGACTTATCACAGTTCACTATGCAGAAGCGACGGTCACTGGTGACAATTACCAAAGCTCTGCGCAATCACAACGTTCCCTATAGGTGGGGTTTTCCGGTGAAGCTTACTGTCACTCATGATGGGAAGGACACAACAATTGTTAGCCTGGAGGAAGGCCTTACATTACTCAGATCCCTAGATATCCTCCCGGCTCAGGCGCCTACAGGTCCCATGCCATCTGCCAAAATTGACCAGCGCTACCAATGGCAAACAGTGTCCAGAAAGAAAAGCGGCAAAAAACGTGCTGCGTGATCCTTTCGGGATGTAGTGTCTCATTGCTCACTTGAAGGTTCCCACTCCATGCGGAGTATCCACTTTGTTCCGTTCCTTGATCCCCCTTGATTATGGGCAGAATGTCTGCCCTCTGGTTCTTGCTTCTTCAAGCTTTTTTAGCTGACTCCATGTTTTTTTTTCTTCCCTTTGACTCTGACTTTTTTATTTCCTTTCCTCCTTCCTGGTCGATGGACCCAAGTCTACGCTGGAAAGCTCTGTCTGCACCCCCTACTCTCCCTGCCGCCCCGGGAAGGCTGTATCCAATAGGCATTGAAGGCTGTCTACACCGCAAGATGCACCGCTCTCCACAGATGAATACAAGGTACTCTTTCCAACCTCACTCACTGTTCCCAAATGGCGATTAAGATTGTCTCCTTTAACGTGAATGGCCTCAACCACCCCGCCAAACGGGCATCGGTCTGGAGGGAGGCTCTGGACCTCCAGGCTGATGTCCTCTGTCTTCAGGAGACCCATTTCTCCACTGATAACCCGCCCCGCTTCTCACACAAGCGTTTCCCACACATTTTTATGGCTTCTGCTCCAACCAAGTCCAAGGGTGTTTTGGTAGCTATAAAGGACTCGGTGGCTTTCAGCTTACAACAAACCCTCGCTGATCCAGAGGGGAGGTACCTGGTCGTGGTGGGAGAAGTAAACAACAAACCCTTCACTATTGCCAATGTGTACGCACCTAACTCCCACCAGCTCCGTTTTTTGAAGAGGACTTATGCTAAAATCGCCTCGGTAAGACAGGGGTCCCTGATAATCTGTGGGGATCACAACCTGACAGTTGACCATGCCCTAGATTCCTCCTCCACGACGAAGAGATCCCTTCCCCAACTCCAACAGCTGTTGCATTCGGAGGACATCTTTGATGTTTGGAGGTGCCACCATCCAACAGAACGTGACTATTCTTTCCATTCAGCCAGGCACAATTCCTATTCAAGAATTGACCTTATACTTGTTGATAAGATGCTTTTGCAGGCAGTGTCCTCCTCCGCCATCCATAATATAACGTGGTCTGACCATGCTCCGGTCTCTATAACGGTGGCGGAGGGGCACACTCCCAGTCCTGCGTATATTTGGAGGGCTAATTCAAGGATTTTCCAAATTCCTACTCATGCTACTACGATTGCCAAATGTCTGTCGGAATTCTTTGTAAATAATGTGGGGTCTGTCTCTGACCCAACTACTCTGTGGTGTGCCCATAAGGCAGTGATTAGGGGGGTGATCCTTCAGATCTGTGCGAGGGAAAAAAGGCAGAGGACACTGAAAATTAATCAACTCCTAGGTGACATCAAACAATTAGAAGCCCAAAACAAATCCAATACAAATACGACACTGGGGAAAACTCTCTCTCAGTGTCGGGCAGAGCTCAGGTCCCTTCTTATCGAGCAGTATGATAAACATCTACAGCGGTTGAAACTCAACCACTACTCGTCTGGTAATCGAGCGGGGAAATTTCTAGCCCAGAGGCTCCGAGCAGCCCAAACTAAAGCTAAGATCCCTTTCCTGTTCCATCCGACCAACAAACACAAAATTGTTAACCCTAAAGACATAGCAAACTCCTTTGCTGATTACTATTCATCCCTGTATAATCTAAGAGACGACCCTGACACTCCACAACCCTCTGATGACAAGATCCGGGGGTTTCTCGCTAGTGTGAACCTCCCGGCTCTGTCTCAATCACAACTAGACTCTCTAAATGCCCCTATCTTGGAACCTGAAATTAGGAAAATTATTAACTCACTCCCTCTAGGCAAATCTCCAGGACCTGATGGTCTTCCAAATGATTACTATAGAACGTTCCAAGACGATTTGGCTCCTGCTTTACAGACCCTATATGCCAAAGCGGTGTCCTCTGCCTCCTTCCCTCCTGAGATGCTCAAAGCGTATGTGGTTACTATCCCAAAGCCTGGTAAAGATCCCACCACCCCTTCCAACTTCAGACCAATCTCATTATTGAACTCTGATGTAAAATTATATGCAAAGATATTAGCTCATAGAATCCTATCTGTCCTTCCCTTTCTTGTTAAATCTGACCAATCGGGCTTCACCCCAGGAAGACAGGCATCGGATGCCACGAGAAGAGTGTTGGGAGTTGTGCAGCATGCTAGATCCTGTCGGACGCCTTCTCTGCTACTCTCTTTGGATGCGGAGAAGGCGTTCGACAGGATACATTGGGGATATATGAAAGATACCCTAGGGAAGTTTGGGTTCTCTGGACCGATTCTCTCGGCGGTGCTCGCCCTCTACTCCTTTCCGTGTGCCCAGGTGTACACCTCAAATCTATTGTCAGACACATTCTCAATATCAAATGGCACCCGCCAGGGGTGCCCTCTGTCCCCCTCGATCTTCAACCTCTTAATGGAGCCGTTGGCGGAGAGGATCAGGTCCCATCCAGCCATTGAAGGGTTTCGGATTCACAATAGGTCGCATGTTATCAACTTATTTGCGGATGACATCATCCTCTTTTTGACCTCTCCCCTGGTGTCCTTGCCCCATGCTCACGATACCTTACGGATGTTTAGTGAGATCTCATTCTATAAAATTAATTTTACCAAATCGATTATCCTTGGTCTGAGTGTTCCCTCCCCCTTAAAATCAAGACTTCAACTTAATTTTCCCTACTCCTGGGCCACATCCCATATCTCCTATTTGGGCCTAAAGCTGACCCCTGACCCATGTGCTTTAGCAAATGCCAATTACCCTCCCCTAATCGACAAATTAACTAAAGAAGTCACCAGGCTTGCCAATGTGGAACTATCCTGGTCTGGAAGACTGTCGGCATTTAAAATGCTGCTTCTTCCGCAGATACTATATGTGTTCAGAACCCTCCCCGTCCCTCTACCGGCCCCTTATCTTAAAGCCTTGAACACACTCCTCTCCAGATTTATTTGGCGATCCAGACGTCCCAGATGCTCTAAGCCCCTGTTGACCAAGCATAGAAGAGCCGGAGGTATGGGTCTGGTGGACATTAGGGACTACTACAGAGCGTCCATCTTGACGCAACTTAAGACCTGGATGACCCCCCAGGATGATTCAGTCTGGGGATCAATCGAACGGGCCCTGGGACCTTCCACCCACCTTGATCTTCTTCTCCTTGCGGATGTCTGGAGGCCATTTAGTCTGCGAGAACTCCCGATTACTATTCGGGCCTCCCTTGAGGCCTGGAGGGCTTTGAGGGAGATTCATTTTCCCCCTTCTGAATTAATAGAGGTCCCCATCCCACTGGAGACATTCTCCCTGGTCATTCCGGACCTTCCCATGCCCAGGTGGAGGGCAAGGGGGATTGCCGTCGTTCAGGACTTGTTCCTGGGCGGGGCTCTCCTCACCTTTCCAGCCCTGGAGGAAAAGTTCAACTTAGGCCCCCCAGATCATTATGCCTATGTTCGCATCTCCCACTTCCTGAACTCAATTGGACCGCATAGTATACTCATGGCCAGAGAAGTGTGGAATTTTTATCATACCGTCCCGACACCCCGTAAGGGTATTTCTTTTTTCTACAACCTCTTCCAAAACAAACTGCGCTTTGTTAAGTCCCAACCCTTCAGGAAGTGGGAGTCTGACTTGGGAATAACAATCACGGAAGCACAGTGGAGTAAAGCGTTTAGCTCAATCTACTCTTCTTCCAGATGCATCAATCACTGGGAGCTATCCCAGAAAATAGCACTTCGGTGGTACCTCACTCCATATAGAATTTCTAAATTTGGAAACCAGGGGTCCCCGCTATGCTGGAGGAATTGTGGTGGAATAGGCAATCTGTTCCATATGCTATGGTCCTGCAAGAACTTAACTAGTTTTTGGCACTCTGTTTTCCAATACATATCCAGGATCACTGGTATTCTAACTAGGCCCAATCCTAGCTTGGCAATTCTACATGTGGGGATAGAAATCTTCCCGGTAGACTGCAGAGTAGTGGTGACTCATGTCCTCTTGGCGGCTAGACTATTGCTTGCACAGCAATGGAAGGCTGATAGGGCCCCCAATGCCTCTGAGGTTCTCCTTATGACACAGACGCATTATGTTCATGAGTCTCTTTTGGCTAGAAGAAGAGGGGTAGGGTGTAAATTTGATGCCCTGTGGAAGATATGGACCACCTGGTATATGGTTAAAAACTGAAATTCTCTTATATATTTGATGTCTCCCGTAAAAGCGGAATCAGCCTTCTTAGTACTGCTACCCTACTCCTCCTCATCTCAGCCTTCCCTTCCCTCCCTCCCTCCCTCCCTCCCTTTCCTCCTCTTCCTTCTCACCTTCTGTCTCCTCTCTGTCCCCTCTTCTCATCTTGTTTTAGTTCCTATACTTTTGACACCTTCCTTCTTATTGTTCTTCTCTTACTTTGAAAGAGGACTGACACATTGAAGGTTTTATAATTTATTTTGATTTATCTTTATCATTTTCTTTGTTGTCTTTTTACACTGGATCCATGGATGCGATAGTAGATTTATGTTATGCTGTATAGCTGTAAGATGAAAATCTAGCTCTGGTCGCGCTGTGCGCAACGACCTCTTGAAGTACTATGTATGTATCTGTGCTTCCTAGGTACCAAGTGTATGTTTGATGTTTGACGAAAAAAAAAAAAAATTTCTTCTCAATAAAAACAATTTAAAAAAAAAAAAGAATAGAGCTAGTGTCCTGACACTCATGCACATATTTAAAGAAAAATATAACAATAGTGTTATACCCACCATTAATTTAATAATGTTTGCGTATGCATTTTGTTTATATATATATATATATATATATATATATATATATATATATATATATATATATATATATTTTTTATATATATATATATATATATATATACTGTATATACAATATTATGGCGAATGGATAGAGATAGAATTTTCAAACTAACTTTAATTCCTAAGTTATCTGGCTCAGTTCATTAACCACTTCCTTACTGGGCACTTAAACCCCTTCCTGACCAGAGGACTTTTTGCGATTCGGCACTGCGTCGCTTTAACTGACAATTGCGCGGTCGTGCGACGTGGCTCCCAAACAAAATTAACGTCCTTTTTTCCCCACAAATAGAGCTTTCTTTTGGTGGTATTTGATCACCTCTGCGGTTTTTATTTTTTGCGCTATAAACAAAAATAGAGCGACAATTTTGAAAAAAAAAAAAACATTTTTTTACTTGTTGCTATAATAAATAGCTCAATTTTTTTTTTACGTTTTTTTTTTTATCCTCAGTCTAGGCCGATACATATTCTACATATTTTTAGTAAAAAAAAAAAAAAAAAATCGCAATAAGCGACTGGTTTGCACAAAAGTTATAGCGCCTACAAAATAAGGGACAGAATTATTATTATTATTTTTTTTTTTTTTACTAGTAATGGCGGCGATCTGCGATTTTTATTGGGACTGCGACGTTATGGTGGACACTTTTGACACATTTTTGGCGCCATTCACATTTATACTGCAATCAGTGCTATAAATATGCACTAATTACTGTATAAATGTGACTGGCAGGGAAGGGGTTAACACTAGGGGGTGAGGAAGGGGTTAAATGTGTACCCTAATTAGTGTTCTAACTGTGGGGGAAGGGGGGTGACTGGGGGGGTGACCGATCTGTGTCTCTATGTACAAGAGACACAGATCCGTCTCCTCTCTCCCCTGACAGCACCGCTGTCTGCGAGAGCCGGGAATGAGAGATGATCTCATATGTAAACATATGAGATCATCTCTCATTGGCCGCACAGATCGCCTAGGAAACGGCCGCTCCGATTGGCCGTTCACGGCGATCTGTGACTGGCTGTTTCCAAGGGACACGGCCAGCAGAGCAGTTCCCCGCAGCGCGCTCGGGAGCGCGCGCGGGGAACGTGCAAAGGGGAGGCCGTAAAAAGACGGCCTGTTAGATTTTGGGAGCCGCGCTGAGGCCGTACAAAGTCGTACGGCCGTCAGCTAGTGGTTAAAGTTTACCTATGCAGGAAGGTGTTTATTATGATATGATATGGTATGATATTAAATGATACGACATGATATTAAATTATATTGATACAAATGTGACCACACTTGATAACTGCTATAGGTTCTAGGCCTTACTTTATCAGGTAAGTCTAAAATGGCACAATGACAGTTTTTTAAATTGCACATAGTTTATTATTTATTAGCCTATAGGATCTCACCTACAGGAATGTATAAAACACTATATGCTTTCCCCCTTGTGTTGGCATATGTTAAATGTCCCTATTAAAATCTATGGCAGTGGTCCAGTTTATACACCAGGGTAGTATAAGCAGAGGACAGCAGGACTGCACTGCCTGCATTACCTCGCAATTCACACAGGAACCAGGAGATATAACAAGACGAGCCTGTTGTTCTCTGGGCTCAAAACACAAGAAAAACAGAGCAGGAAACCCCTCTCTGAATTTTAATACAGAAATCTGAAAATGCAAATGGAAATTGTTTGATGTATGAGGAGACGTTATCTAATTAGGGCGTAAGAAATTTAATCTTTCCAGCAGGCAGGTCATATAATTAATGTTAATTTAACGCTCAGATTCTCAGCCATTAATTTTTATTCTCTTAACTGTAGTTTGGCAGGGGCCCCTGGTCCTCAGCAATGGTTTTCACTTGATGTAAGAGCACACTCGGTCTTTTAGAGTGAATTATTGCAGACCTCCTCGTCTAAATAACAAGATCACATCATGTATGCATTATTAAGCCTTGTAATTGAATGGTCGATAGTTTGCATATCAGACTATTAAAATAATATGTTTTCCTTTTCTTTCAACACGTAATGTTAAAGCCTCTGCGAATATTTGGTGATTCTGATAATTATCAACAAATTACTACAAATGTTCTCTTCATTACATTGATTTCTTTCAAGCAGTTTTTTTTTCTAAATGTGAATATCATTATCCATTTCCTCTTTTCTTATGAACTGATTAACTTTTAAAGAACATCATATGTTATCAGAGAAAAGAATACTTTGAGGGTGGCTGCTTTATTATTAATGCAGTGTGTTACAAGAACTGCTGAGATGTAGACAGACTATCGTTTAAATGTATTGCTCTCCTGATATAGCATGTACACTCTATATAAATCATTGAGGTGCTGTAAGCAGGGCGCCCCATCTGTAGCATTGCTCTTTCACTATATCATTTGCAGTCTCATAAGGCTATGGTGACAGGGTGGGCCCTACAAAAAAAGTAGCTAACTTGCCTTACATGTATCTGCAGCTAGTAAACAGCAAATATATATATATATATATATATATATATATATATATATATATATATATATATATATATATATATTTTTTTTTTTATGTAAATATTCTTAACAATGCATGTAAACATTTTAAAAATTGTATTTCAGTGTACAGTTTGCAATTGTACATGTTAATGGGGGCAGCCATATTTGCTGATTACATGCTCAAGCTATACTTCCTTCTTTGCAATTCTACAGAGCAGTTGTCTTTACTATATATATATATATATATATATATATATATATATATATATATATATATATTATCCATTATTACTATATATATACTTATTTTATGTAAATATTCTTAACAATGCATGTAAACATTTAAAAAAATGTACTTCTACATGCGCAAGTGGGAACAGGCCTTGGGTGAGGATATACCCATGCAGGCATGGCAGCTTATATGGTCGCAGGCCTCTAAGAACTCCATCTGTACGCTCTATAAAGAGAACCAGTATAAAATGTTGTTTCATTGGTACCAAACCCCAGACCTGCTCCACTCCATTTATCCATCAGCTGATCGCCGCTGCTGGCGCTGCTCTGACGCGGTGGGAACGCTATATCATACCTATTGGACCTGCTCCTTGATTGCGCCCTATTGGCAGACAGTTCATTCCCTAATCCACTCTATATTTCATCGGTGCCGTTTTGTCCTAAACTCTTCCTTCTAGTCCTCCCACCCCCCTCGTTTTCTAAATTTTCTAAAAAAAACTCCTGGCACAGGTCCTTACAAATCCTGGGCTGTTCCTAAAGCCCGCACTGTTCTCACAGGAAGGGAGATGAGAGGGGGAGGAACAAAGAAAAGGGAGAGAAAGGAAAAAAGAGAGAGCAAGAAAAACAGTTAGAGGAAGGGATGGGGGGAAAAAACGGAAAGGAGAACAACGAGAAAGAGTGGTACATCCTAAAATGTACTATAAGGGGTTTTAATACTGTACGAGTGAAAGGCACTCAGGAAGAGCTAAATGTTCATGGGTTAGGGGTGCAAATTACTTGTCTTGCCTTGGGTGCTTTCAACCCATGCTATGAAAATAATTTTACTGTTAGGGGTCCCCACAACTTGGGAAATTTTATTAGGGGTCACGGCACTAGTAGGTTGAGAACCACTGCTCTAGAATCAGGGACGTTAAAAGGATGGAATACATGACAGCTTCCCTGAATAATACTCTCGACACTCACAACCAGGTATGGGAACTAGGGTTGTCCCGATACTACTTTTTTAGGACTGAGTATGAGTACCGATACTTTTCTTCAAGTAGTCGCCGATACCGAATACCGATACTTTTTTTTAAATGTGTCCCCAAATGCAGCCATGTCCCCCCCACAGATGCAGCCATGTATCCCCCCATCCAGCCATTGTCTCCCCCCATCCAGCCATTGTCTCCCCCCATCCAGCCATTGTCACCCCCCATGCAGCCATTGTCACCCCCCATGCAGCCATTGTCTCCCCCCATGCAGCCATGTATCCCCCCATCCAGCCATTGTCTCCCCCCATGCAGCAATGTATCCCCCCATCCAGCCATTGTCACCCCCCATCCAGCAATGTATTCCCCCAGCCATTGTCTCCCCCCATCCAGCCATTGTCACCCCCCATGCAGCCATTGTCACCCCCCATCCAGCCATTGTCACCCCCCATGCAGACATTGTCACCCCCATGCAGCCATTGTCACCCCCCATGCAGCCATTGTCTCCCCATCCAGCCATTGTCACCCCCCATGCAGCCATTGTCTCCCCCCATGCAGCCATTGTCACCCCCCATGCAGCCATTGTCACCCCCCATCCAGCCATTGTCATCCCCCATGCAGCCATTGTCACCCCCCCATCCAGCCATTGTCTCCCCCCATCCAGCCATTGTCTCCCCCCATCCAGCGTCTCCCCCCATGCAGCCATTGTCTCCCCCCATCCAGCATCTCCCCCCATGCAGCCATTGTCTCCCCCCATCCAGCGTCTCCCCCCATCCAGCCATTGTCTCCCCCCATCCAGCGTCTCCCCCCATCCAGCCATTGTCTCCCCCATCCAGCGTCTCCCCCCATCCAGCGTCTCCCCCCATGCAGCCATGTCCCGCTTACCTGCATCCCCGCTGCCGCCGACTGTGTAATACGCCGGGAACATTACAACTTTGAATCGCTGTAATGATTGGCACCGCGCTGCGTATAGACACTCCCCCTCGCTCGGGATTGGACAGTTCACCCGAGCGAGGGGGAGTGTCTATGCGCGGTATGAATCATTACAGCTATTCAAAGCTGTAATGTTCCCGGCGTATTACACAGTCGGCGGCAGCGGGGATGCGGCGAATGGCGGCGGGATGCGGCATCACGGCGACGGCGGCGGCGGCGGGGGGGTTGGAGTATTCTATATTGGTATCGGGGGTATTTGCGGGAGTACGAGTACTCCCGCAAATACTCGGAATCGGTCCCGATACCGATACTAGTATCGGTATCGGGACAACCCTAATGGGAACTATGGAATGCTCTGGAGGCCCCGATCGCATGATAACTCCCGTTTTAGGGGAGGAGGGCGCGGCATGGTTGGATATCCCGGACTGTGGGGAGGGGGGGTTTGGGGCGGACGGTGGACCTATCTCTTCTCTCTTTCTCCCTCATTCTTTACCCCTCTTTCCTTACTTTTCTCCACTTTCACTGATTGTCTTTTACTTCTTCACTGTACCCTATTTTCTTTTGGTCGCTAAGGCACACTGTGGCAGGCTGGACTCTGTGAGGATATAGACACTTGGTCCTCTGCTAATCAGATTGGATCTTGCACTGACCTATCTTGTGCTCCAGTTGTACTACCAGCAATCCTGCTTGTCCTTCCTAGTGCTGCCTCTTTATAATGTTATATGTCCTTTTATGCTTTTTTTTTTCTTTGTCCCGTCTTTTGTATTTCCTTTGCCTGGAAAATGTTGAAAATTCAATAAAATATAAGTTTAAAAAAAAAAAATGTACTTCAGTGTATAGTTTGCAATTGTACATGTTAATGGGGGCAGCCATATTTTCTGATTACATGCTCAAGCTATACTTCCTTCTTTGCAATTCTACATACTGTAGCAGTTGTCTTTACTGCTCCTTCTCACCAAGCAGTTACTAAATCAAGCATTGCTTTGGCAGGCAAAAATCAGCCATAATACTGCCAGTGACACACTACACCTGGGAATGCTTCTTCCTTTGTGTATGTTTTATTTTTATTTTTTTAGGAATCCAGGTACATCAATTTTAGTACTTCAGTACTTTATGCAGGTATGAACAGCATGGTACCTGCATTGTAAATACATTTTAAACAGTACTGCATCATGGCATACCTGGCGTAGGTGCACATCTCTTGCGCACTTTCTCACCTAGGTTATTAGTTGAATGTTACTGTGCTGCACTTTTTCTAAAGTTAAAAAGGGGGTAAAAAGGGGGGTAAGTGTGATTTTGCATAGTTACACTTCTATGTTGTTTCAGCACAGTCACAATAGCTTTATTAACCACTTGCTGACCAGCCTATAGCACTTTTACTGCTACAGAATGGCAGCTGTGTGCAGGATCATATATATAAGTGATCCTAAACTCCTGCCTGCAGGGGGTACATGCACACTGCCGGAGGGGCCACTGCTGCTGTGATAATCCGCCGATCATCAGTAAAACACAGAGAACTGAGATATGCCTATGTAAACAAGACATATCTCAGTTCTGACAGGGGGGGAAGGGACCGATCCTGTGTCTCTGCAAAGCAGGGACTAGAATCAATATCTTCCCCTAGCGAAACCAGCACACTGTGTACACAAAAACACTGGCTAGACACATGGTTAACCCTTTGATTATCCTAGATGTTTAATCCCTTCCTGACAGTGCATATTTTAAGCACTGATCACTGTATTAGTGTCACTGGTTCCCGCAAAGTTTCAAAAGTGTCAGTTAGTGTCTGTCGCAATATCGCAGCCCTGTTATTAATTTGCCCATTGCTAGTAAAGAAAAAAATTCTATAAATATATTCCATCCAACGTTTGTAGACGCTATAACATTCGCATAAATTTTTTTTTACCAAAAATATGTAGCAGAATACAGTTGGCCAAAATGTATGAAGAAATTTGACTATTTTATTTTTTTATTGGATAGGTTTTATAGCAAAAAGTAAAAAGGTATTTTTTTTTGTTTATAGAGCAAAAAATTTAAAAATGGCAGTTGTGATCAAATACCACCAAAAGAAAGCTCTCTTTGTGGGGAAAAAATAAATTTTATTTGGGTACAGTGTTGCACGACCACACAATTGTCAGTTAAATGATGCAGTGCCGTATTGCAAAAAATGGCCTGGTCATGGAGAGGGGCAAATCTTCCAGAGGTCAAGTGGTTAAATAAGCCTCCATGAGTCAACCAACTCACTGAAAACAATTCATTCCTTCTTTGGCATATATAATAATAGCACAAGTAGTGAGATTCAACTGAGCCACTAAGAGCTACCCCTGGTGGCTAATCTTATAAATCCCTCTGTCATCAAAAATTACTTTAAAGTAAACACTGTGGTAACTCAAAATATATACTCACTCAAAATATGCTATACATTCACTTTAACAAGATGAAATATACCAGATTCCCTTTAATTTACCCTTAGCCATTCATATATTACCTACACACTGCCAAATACAATGCTTGTGCTATCAGACTTTTGGTGATCATTAAACCAACAATCGCATCACAGACAGTATCAAATGATTGCTACACTTTTCACTTTAGTATACTAACTTACCTCAGGTATAAACATTCTGAATATTATTTTTAAAGGAGTAATTGATTCACTAAACTTCATCAGAGACAAGGTTTGGGTTTAGAACAAGGGTATGTGTGTGAATATATATATATATATATATATATATATATATATATATATATATATATATATATATATATATATATATATATATATATATATATATATATAAAATGTTTATCTTTATTGTTTGTTTTCATTTTAAACAAGCTTTTTTCTGGTTCAGCATTAAAAGTACTGTTTTAGCAATTTACACAGTAAATGCTTGTCTATGCATTGCCAGCATAATTATATTTTCTGACTAGACTGGCTCTACTAGTATATGAATGTTTTATAAGCACAGCAGGAACAGTAGATTGTAAGCTTTAAGGGCAAAAACTGATGTGAATGACTCTCTAAACACTGCATAAAATGTATATACCATATAAATACAGGACAAACAAAACAATTAAATAAAAAAAGTATGTATATATATATATATATATATATATATATATATATATATATATATATATATATATATATATATATATATATATATATATATATAGATAGATAGATATATAGATATATATATATATATATATATATATATATATATATATATATATATATATATATATATATATATATATATATATATATATATATATATATATATATATATATATATATATATATAGAGATAGAGATAGAGATAGAGATAGATATAGATATATATACTCATAAAGCTCAGTTAGACCTCATGAAAATTAAGTTAATTGGGGTGTACACATATCCACACCCACAGTATGTGAATTTTTAATCCATGACCTTGGCAGACAGGGAGTTTGGTCACCAAGGGCCTATTCACAAAGCTACTGGCTACATAGGATCTCAGAAGCACCACAAAGTTCACTGCTTACATTAGAAACACAGCAAAGCATTAGTTCTTGTCTTTGATATTATAAGGCAAGTCACGGATAATGAACTATGGTGGAATGTATAAGCATGGTCCCACCCCTATTATTTATTAAACAATTTCTACATTAATATGCACACTTATATTGAATGAGTGTGCAAAGTAATGTTAAGAGAACTGCAGATTAGATTGCTTAAACATCAACATTTTTTGGGGGGAAATTACAGAAATAGGCCAATCCAACCTGCAGTTACCCAGACAATCAAAAAAGTCACCCAATATAAAAAAAATACCTAATCATGAATAAATTTACTCCGATCTCATGTCTGTGGGTATTGTTATCCCTAAAAAAAAAAATAATATTTAAGGATAAATATTATCAAAATTAAATTATATTACAGAATGGGTATTGTTGTCCCTAAATATTTTGTAATATTTGGGGATAAATATTATCAAAATAAAACTATATTATAAAATGGGTATTGTTATCCCTAAATATTTTGTAATATTTAGGGATAAATATTATAAAAATAAAACTATACTATAAAATGGGTATTGTTATCCCTAAATATTTTGTAATATTTAGGGATAAATATTATCAAAATAAAACTATATTATAAAATGGGTATTGTTATCCGTAAATATTTTGTAATATTTAGGGATAAATATTATAAAAATAAAACTATACTATAAAATGGGTATTGTTATCTCTAAATATTTTGTAATATTTAGGGATAAATATTATCAAAATAAAACTATATTATAAAATGGGTATTGTTATCCGTAAATATTTTGTAATATTTAGGGATAAATATTATCAAAATAAAACTGTATTATAAAATGGGTATTGTTATTCCTAAATATTTTGTAATATTTAGGGATAAATATTATCAAAATAAAACTATATTATAAAAAGGGTATTGTTATCCCTAAATATTTTGTAATATTTAGGGATAAATATTATAAAAATAAAACTATACTATAAAGTGGGTATTGTTATCCCTAAATATTTTGTAATATTTAGGGATAAATATTATCAAAATAAAACTATATTATAAAATGGGTATTGTTATCCCTTAATATTTTGTAATTCATTTGAAAATATTTAGAGATATATTGCATCACAAATGACATTAAGTTGAAAATATTATTATTATTATTATAAAGAATTTATATAGCGCCAACAGTTTGCGCAGCGCTTTTTCTGCCATTGATATAACAACTCATACTACCTAACAACAGAATGCAAAGCCATTGTGACTTAATTACATACAGTCACTCTAAAACTAAGATAGCAATATGCAATATGTTATGGCATGCAGGCTTGAAGAAAGAGATCAGTGAGTATGCCCAATATGCAATACATATTTTAAAACACTGCTGCCTTAATAATTTGCCTTTTGTTTTAAAATGTAAAGTTTTCCTATTTTCTTCCAACTTATAAGGAGCATTTTATCGCAAATGAATGCAAAGCTAATAGCATTAATGTCAACAAATCAAAATACAACCATATATGACTATTAAAGCATGCTATAAAGATGCATCTGAAATTACAGCAACGAGAAACAGGAGTGGGTGAACACATTCAAAGTAACTTTAGGAACTTGAGTTAAAACCCTCCATTTATTTGTCTTATGGGAATAAATATCCTGTCCCAGAATCACCTGGAAAGTGGGCAATTTGAAAACTGATACATATATGCATATGAAATATGTTCTAATATTAGTTAAGAGCTATGATACGCCTCATTTTATATCCATTTTGTTTAGACTTTTTTTTTTCTCTCTCTCTCTCTTCCTTTGAAATGTGTTTTATATATGCCTTGGGGAACAGCAAGTAGCAAGTGTTACTCTAGGCTTGTCATAAATGTATCCCTTATACTGTAGTCTTAGCTGTTTCATTAGAGAAGCCAGCTGCTTCTTTGTGCAGAGGGGATTTTTTTTTTTTTTTAAAGCAATCAGATGTGAAGCCTGGGCCTCAGTTTTGTCCCTTTGGCCCTTAAAGTTGAACACCCATTCAGAAGCTGGGTTTAGGCACCAAATCAGCCTCCTTGTCTTCTAAGAACAGGACTGGAGACATGCACTGAGTGTGCGACATTGAATGGCTCATACAGGGGAGGTTAAAAGGGGAAGGGTGGGGGAGATCACAACATTCACTCTCCACAATGGTTACATTAAATGCGTCCAGTGATATGCATTACAAAGAGACACCTTCATTTTCATTGAAAAACCCAACTAAAGCCTCAACCCCATTCCTTCACCAATCCGGAGTTAGTGAACCAAAAATGGATATACCATACATACAAAACTAATGGAAACTTCTGTGAAAAAACACTTTTTTCCTCGCTGTTCAATCTATCTGTTTTTTTCATCACATCCACAGAACAAAACAAATGTTTTAACTACCCCCACCAGCCCAGGATCTTTACTGAGACCCTGGCAGCTGCCATTATTGGCAAACATAGTGACATATTTTTGATGGGCGCACAAACGTTTTATTTCATTATGGTGTTTTGTTAAACTAAGTAACTATGTTGTATGATGACTAAAATTACATCAAGTAAATATTGAAATGTCAACATATTCATAGGTGTATACACATAGGAACTAAGTAAGAGTCATGCATATATTAGTAAAATAATTAGTTCTTCTATAAAATAACTAATTTGGTGAAGGGTTTGAAAACAAAACATCTATATTTTTTTTAAATATAAGTTTGAAACTATATATATTAAATAAACATGATAAAGCTAAGTGATCCCATCAGAAAATGATCTAGGGGTAGATTGTATGTGTTACAGCAGGAACAGTTTGAGGTGTTATTAAAGCAGTATTATTTGTCACCCTAAGCAACTAACAATTTAACTTATGTGAGAATATCTGGAAGAGGGACAAAGGTCATCCTCTGAGATGTAGGCTGAATGGCTTGGAGGGTGCACTGCAGACATGAAAAGGGCAAATCCTATGACCTAATAGTGTACACAATCAACATGTGTGCCCTATCATATTATGATTTATAGCAGCATGGGTGTGCTTTGGGGATTTTAATCCAGACTAGGACTTGTAAATGAGTTTTGAAAACGATAAAAATATAAAAACAAATGCATATACAATGCCACTAAATTGAAATATTTGTTACCAATAGCATAAGCAATGTATTTATATTGTAACTGAAAAATGTGCCAACAGTTGTAAATAATTTAAGATAGATAGCTAGATAAGATAGATAGATAGATAGATAGATAGATAGATAGATAGATAGATAGATAGATAGATAGATAGACAGACAGACAGACAGACAGACAGACAGATAGATAGATAGATAGATAGATAGATAGATAGATAGATAGATAGATAGATAGATAGATAGATAGATAGATAGATAGACTTATGCATAACCCAGATTAGGAAATGTAAGAAGACAGATAGATACATAGAGATAGATAGATAGATAGATAGATAGATAGATAGATAGATAGATAGATAGATAGATAGATAGATAGATAGATAGATAGATAATAGATAGACTTATGCATAACCCAGATTTAGAAATCTAAGAAGATAGATAGATAAGATAGGTAGATAGATTGAAAGATAGATAGATAGATAGATAGATAGATAGATAGATAGATAGATAGATAGATAGATAGATAGATAGATAGATAGATAGATAGATAGATAAATAGATAGACTTACACATATACGCATGCTGCATATATGTATCATAACTGTAACTGTTTTTTATGGAGCATGTTGTGATAGATAGATAGATAGATAGATAGATAGATAGATAGATAGATAGATAGATAGATAGACTTTGCATAGCCCAGACTCAGAAATGTAAGAAGATAGATAGATAAGATAAGATAGGTAGATAGATAGATAGATAGATAGATAGATAGATAGATAGATAGATAGATAGATAGATAGATAGTAGAAGATAGATAGATAGATAGATAGATAGATAGATAGATAGATAGATAGATAGATAGATAGATAGACGTATGCATAACCCAGATTAGGAAATGTAAGAAGACAGATAGATACAAATTTAAAAACAAATGCATATACAATGCCACTACATTTAAATATTGGTTACCAATAGCATAAGCATTGTATTTATATTGAAAAATGTGCCAACAGTTGTAAATAATTTAAGATAGATAGCTAGATAAGAGAGATAGATAGATAGATAGATAGATAGATAGATAGATAGATAGATAGATAGATAGATAGATAGATAGATAGATAGATAGATAGATAGACTTTGCATAGCCCAGACCCAGAAATGTAAGAAGATAGATAGATAAGATAGGTAGATAGATTGAAAGATAGATAGATAGATAGATAGATAGATAGATAGATAGATAGATAGATAGATAGACAGACAGACAGACAGACAGACAGATAGATAGATAGATAGATAGATAGATAGATAGATAGATAGATAGATAGATAGATAGATAGATGCATAACCCAGATTAGGAAATGTAAGAAGACAGATAGATACAGATTTAAAAATAAATGCATATTTAATGCCACTAAATTGAAATATTGGTTACCAATAGCATAAGCATTGTATTTATATTGAAAAATGTGCCAACAGTTGTAAATAATTTAAGATAGATAGCTAGATAAGATAGACAGACAGACAGACAGACAGACAGACAGATAGATAGATAGATAGATAGATAGATAGATAGATAGATAGATAGATAGATAGATAGATAGATAGATAGATAGATAGACGTTGCATAGCCCAGACTCAGAAATGTAAGAAGATAGATAGATAAGATAGGTAGATAGATTGAAAGATAGATAGATAGATAGATAGATAGATAGATAGATAGATAGATAGATAGATAGATAGATAGATAGATAGATAGATAGATAGACTTATTTGTTATTGTATATATAGACATTTGTTTCCCATCTCATAAGCACATTATATTCATATTTTGTAAAAACAATTTTTAACAGTTGTAAATATTTTAAGATAAATATATAGATAATGGAAGATTAGATAGATAGATAGATAGATAGATAGATAGATAGATAGATAGATAGTAGAAGATAGATAGATAGATAGATAGATAGATAGATAGATAGATAGATAGATAGATAGATAGATAGATAGTAGAAGATAGATAGATAGATAGATAGATAGATAGATAGATAGATAGATAGATAAATAGATAGATAGACTTACACATATACGCATGCTGCATATATGTATCATAACTGTAACTGTTTTTTATGGAGCATGTTGTGATAGATAGATAGATAGATAGATAGATAGATAGATAGATAGATAGATAGATAGATAGATAGATAGATAGATAGATAGATAGATAGACTTTGCATAGCCCAGACTCAGAAATGTAAGAAGATAGATAGATAAGATAAGATAGGTAGGTAGATAGATAGATAGATAGATAGATAGATAGATAGATAGATAGATAGATAGATAGATAGATAGATAGATAGATAGATAGATAGATAGATAGTAGAAGATAGATAGATAGATAGATAGATAGATAGATAGATAGATAGATAGATAGATAGATAGATAGAAGATAGATAGATAGATAGATAGATAGATAGATAGATAGATAGATAGATAGATAGATAGTAGAAGATAGATAGATAGATAGATAGATAGAAGATAGATAGATAGATAGATAGATAGATAGATAGATAGATAGATAGATAGATAGATAGATAGATAGATAGATAGATAGATAGATAGATAGATAGATAGTAGAAGATAGATAGATAGATAGATAGATAGATAGATAGATAGATAGATAGATAGATAGATAGATAGATAGCCAAGACTATAGAAATTTAAATTTGTTTAGAAAAAATACAATACAAACATGAAAACAATATATATACAAATATACAAACAATGGCACTATATGAAATATATATGAAATACGTGTAACCAATCTCATTAGCACATTGTATTCATGTTATGTAAAACAATGAACAGTTGTAGATATTTTAGGATAGATAGATAAATATATAGATACTGGAAGAATATATTAGATATGTAGATAGATAGATAGATAGATAGATAGATAGATAGATAGATAGATAGATAGATAGATAGATAGACTTACACATATATGCATGCTGCCTGCCTATATGTATGATAACTGTAACTGCTGTTCTATAAGCAGAGACTGCTTTGCATTGATGGCTTGTGGTATGCAGGTGATGTACAAATGTATGACAGATGAGCTTAGTGCACGTTGGCTAGAAGTACACCTAATCCAGAAATGATATAGACGGAGGCATGTGTCTGTCCGTGTATTAGTATGTGACAAATCCGGGGCTAGTTAGAAGGCATAATGCACTAGTTGAAAGCTTTGTAGGCGCTGTTTGAAATCTGGGATATTTGAAATGGAGCACAGCCCTGGTATTTGTACAGCTGCTTTGAAGAATGGAATAGCTGAACCCAGCTCTGCAGTATGTATCCCAGACACAGCATCACCTTCACCTTTCACAGACATGAGAGGAGCCTGGATCTCCAGAGCAGCTAATAGCGCACCTAGCACTCTGTCATTCACCTCCTAGGACTTCTCTCACTGAAACCTCATTTACATTTACTTCATCTTATTCCCATGTGTGTTATAGGACCTCTACAAGCAACAGCACTGTGTGGGATCACTACTAAATCCACTAGTAGGGAACTCAGGAAGAGTCTGAATAACAAGCTGAGGAGAAAATGTAACAATGTAGGTCGTATCTACTTCCACCTACATAACCCTATATAGATCTGCATAGTATACCTATAGTATCTATATACATCTAGATACTACTTACTGTATATAATATCTACATCCACCTTAATAATCCTATATGCATCTAGATAGTATACTTATATAGTATCTACATCCACCTAGATAATCCTATATACATCTAGATTGTATACTTATATAGTATACATCCACCTAGATAATCATATATACATCTAGATAGTATACTTACATAGCATCTTCATCCAACTTCATAACCTAGATAGTATTTAGATAATCTTATATACAGTATACATATCTGCATCCACCTAGTTAATACATGTAATACATGTATATACAGTATACTTATCTACATCCACCTACATAAGATATAGATTATCTAGATACATTTAATTATTCGTATATACAGTATAGTTATATAGTATCTATATCCACCTACATAAACGATATAGTCTCTAGATACATTTAGATTATCTTAAATAGAGTATACTTATAGTATCTACATCCAACTGCATAATCTATATTGCATCTAGAGAAATTTACATAATCTTATATACAGAATGTTTATATATTATCTCATCCACCTAGACAATACTTTTTAGTACCTGGATATATTTAAATAATCCTATGTACAGTTCTCTAATATAGTATCTCCATCCACCTACATAACCTATATAGTATCTACACAACTTTTAATATTTTTGGATTCAGTATACTTATATAGTATCTACATCTACCTAGATAATCCTATAAAGTATCTATATACGTATAAACAGTATACCTATATATTGTCTAACCCCCTACATAAAATATATTATAGCTACATACGTCTAGATAGTATATCTATATAGTATCTAAATCCAGATACAGATATAGTATTTAGATCCACCTACATAACCTGTATAGCATCTAGCTGCATCTAGATAGGATACCTACATAGTACCTAGATCCATATAAATAACATATAATATTTTAGATACTCCTAGATAGTAAACCTATAAAGTATCTAGATCCACCGAGATAATCCTATATATAGTATTCCTTTATATTATCTAGATCCACCTACATAACCTATATAGTACCTGGATACATCTAGGTACCAATGTAGTGTCTAGGCTGGAGAGAGAGAAAGAGAGGGTGCGAGAGGGGGGAGAGAGAAGGAAGAGCGTGGGAGAAAGAGAGAGGGGGAGAGGAGAGAGGGGGGGAGAGAAAGGAAGAGAGTGGGAGAGGGAGAGAGAGGGGAGAGAGGGGAGAGAGGGGAGATAGAAACGAAGGGAGTGGCAGAGAGAGGGGGGAGAGGGGAGAGAGAGAAAGGAAGAGAGTGGGAGAGAGAGGGGGAGAGAGAGGGTGAGAGGGGAGAGAGAAATGAAGAGAGTGGGAGAGGGAGAGAAGGGGGAGAGAGAGGGGGAGATGGGGGAGAGACAGGGGGAGAGGTGAGAGAGAAAGGAAGAAAGTGGGAGAGAGAAAGAGAGGGGGAGAGAGAGGGGGAGAGGTGGGGAGAGAAAGGAAGAGAGTGGGAGAGAAAGGGGGGAGAAAGGAAGAGAGAGAGAGAGGGGGGAGAGAGAGAGGAGGGAAGGGAGAAAAAGAGAGGGGGAGAGAAAGGAAGAGAGAGAGAGGGGGGGAGAGAGAGAGAGGAGGGAAGGGAGAAAAAGAGAGGGGGAGAGAAAGGAAGAGAGTGAGAGAGAGAGGGAGAGAGAGAGAGGGGAGGGAGAGAGGGGGGAGAAAGGGGGGAGAAGGAGAGATAGAGAGAGGGAGAGAGAGGGGGAGAAGGAGAGAGAGGGGGAGAGAGAGGGAAGGAGAGCGAGAGAATGAGAATAAGAGAAGAAGTAAAGAAATGCTACATTCTAACAATTCAGAAATGTATCTCTGCGTGTGATACATTACCTTCCTATCTGAAATCAGTATGTATTATTATTAGTAATATATATATATATATATATATATATATATATATATATATATATATATATATATATATATATATATATATATATATATATATATATATATATATATATATATATATATATATATATATATATATATATATATATATATATATATCAATTCATTAATATTATCATTATTATTATTATTATTGGTATTATTATTATTATTATTATTATTATTATTATTATTATTATTCTATGTTCTAAAAATATAATATAATTAATGTTCTGCTGGATTGCTGTGTTAGACTTCCTTTTCAGTTTCTGACCCAGCATGATATGAACTATGCATCAAGCAGTAAGTGGCAGAATACAACTAACACGTGTAAAATACTAAGTAAGTTGCCCTCTCAGGTACCTAAACCCCATGCAGATGTTATCCCAAGCCCCATGCCATGGAATGGTGTGGAGTGGATGTCTGGGAATGAGATGTAGAGCCACAGTGCAGTGTATCCAGTTAATGCAGTGCACCGTCTGCACTGCTCTCCATTCACCAAGTAGGATATTGATACAGTCCCCTGACAGTCTTCTGCTTGATGTTATCTGACACTGTGATTGTACTTTACCTATTAGTGATTACAGGCAGCCTCACGTTTAACTCTCTCCTCCCAGGACCAGTTAGCAATGCATTACTATTGCTGAGAACTTAATGGAATGTATTAGAGCTGTGAAGACCCTAGACAGTATTATGATGACAGCTACTGACCATAGATGCTTATCTACCTGGGAAACACTTGTTTGTGCTATCATTTACTATAGAGAAAACGTAAGCTGACCACACACTATAAAGGCTGATTGTACCAAGGACAAATCTAAAACACCCATTCAATTCGTATGGAAATGCGCAGGCCCTTGCACTGCCTATTTAGTGGCAGATCTGTCAGATTGTATAGTGTATGGTCACCTGTTGTCTATCTTGTAAGACCACACACCGACAGTGACATGCAGTCAATTAATAACTTACAAAGTAAAATATAAAGTTGGGTTCAGTTTTGCCATTTAGTGGTGTACATTGGGGTTGATTTATTAAAACTGGAGAGTGCAAAATCTGGTGCAGCTCTGCATAGGAACCAATCAGCTTTCAAGTCTTATTGCCAAAGCCTAATTGAACAAGCTGAAGTTAGAAGCTGATTGGCTACCATGCACAGCTGCACCAGATTTTGCACTCTCACGTTTTAGTAAATACCCCATAGAGTCTGAGCTAGAAACAAAAACATTTTACTATACGTTAAGCTCACCACACACGTTACAACTTGATTGTACAATCATCTTTAGATCTACCAGGAACTATGTAGCGCAAGGGCATACCTGATTGGGTACAAACTAATTGAACAGAGGAGGTAGGTCGTTATATGAGATTAGTTTGGTAAATCTGGTTGAACACATAGATTGTTGCTCAGGTAGTATTAGTACACAGAACCCACCGGCTATTCTTTGGTGGTAACGCCAATAGCAAAAGGTTTTATGAAAAAGTGATTGGTCCAGCACTCAGTTGGGACCCTTTTAAAAGTCTGAAAGTCGGATTAGCATGGGATGGTGTGTTCCCCCAGCGATCACAATCTACCCCAATGATACAAGTGTCTATTTCCCTGATCCTCGCCTTCTTCATTTCACCTGCATAACAATACACAGAGCCCGATCAGAGCACAGAGGGGACATTGGCACAATACAGTAACCTATAGCAACCCAGGGGTAGGATGCATGCTGGTAGGGGTTACCGCCAAGCTGGTGGAATGAATACAGAGAGTGTGGAGACACAGCATCGCCAATAACTAATCTAGGTGATAGGAACACATAATGGCAGTGTGTACTGCACGGATCGATACACAAATAAACACATCATTACAAGCAGCTCCGATAGGGAGATTGCAGTTAGTCATACCATGGAACCAGGGGGAGCTGCCTGTCATTCTGATCAGCACCACAATCTACACTGACACACACACATACTAACACACACAGTGACACACACACTGACACACTGACACACACATTGAAGCACACACTGACACACACACTGACACACACACTGACACACTGACACACACATTGAAAGACACATTGACACACACGCTGACACACACACACACTGACACACACGCTGACACACACACTGGCACACACACTGACACACACATTGAAACACACACTGACACACACACTGACACACATTGACACACACTGACACACTGGCACAAACCCTGACACACACACACACTGACACACATTGACACACAAACACACACGCTGACACACACTGGCACACACCCTGACACACATTGACACACACACACACACACACACACACACTGACACACATTGACACACATTGACACACACACTGACACACAAACACACACGCTGACACACACTGACACACGCTAACACACACTGGCACACACAGTGACACTGGCACACACACTGACACACAGTGACACTGACACACACACAGTGACACTGACACACACCTAACACACACTGACACACATTGACACACACACTAACACACACACACACACACAGTGACACTGGCACACACACACTGACACACACTGACATACACATTGACACTGGCACACACTGACACACACACACTGACACACACTGACACACAGTGACACTGACACACACACAGTGACACTGACACACACACCTAACACGCACAAACACACACTGACACACATTGACACACGCTAACACACACTGACACACACAGTGACACTGGCACACACACAGTGACACTGGCACACACACACTGACACACACACAGTGACACTGGCACACACACACACACACAGTGACACTGACACACACACACACTGACACACACACCTAACACGCACAAACACACACTGACACACACACACACACACACACACACTGACAGACACACACTCACACACTGACACAGATACACACACAGTGACAGACACACACACACTCTCACACACTGACACAGATACACACAGTGACAGACACACACAGGCACACTGACACACACACAGACAGACAGCAAGGCAGATCGGAGGTGCTCCCCACCTAAACTGCCATATTGATTGAGCTCCATGAGGATATTAGCGGCGCCTGACTCCTCTGGTGACCTCTGAGTCGCAGCTAGTCTTCAATGCTTACATGCGGTCACCTGCTGGGAGCTCATCCCATCCTTGGGTAGCACTTATCACCATCATGATGAGCGGCGGCGGCGTCATGTGTCCACAGGCTCTCCTAATGACATGTCACTTCATCCCATGACATCATCGCTGATGACTTGTCGCAGTGCACACTGACACAACAGCTAATCTGAAAGTAAAATCTTTAGAATGGTTATGGAGTGATTGGAAGATATGGAGGGGTGTAAAAGCGTGCTGTTTCCAGGGCGACCCATCTGCCAGTGATCACCCCTTTTATTGAAAGTTTGAGCAGAGATGGGGCTCGCTCAGCCAGCACGGTAACAATCGGAGCTCCAGACAAAGAAAGTTTCCTGGCTGCAATTGTTTTACTTTGCAATGTACAAAGCGCCCCTCTCATTGCTCTCCATCCATGTGGATGCAGCAGTCTCTGCAGCCTGGGATGAAGGCTGGGGAGGGCTCCACCAATAGGCGAAGGCGGCTGCCCAGCGTTGCTAATGGTATCCACGTAAATCAAAGGGGAGGGAGCCAATAGGAGCGCGGGGGAGGCGGTGCCGGGGACGCGTGCACAGGCACAAGCTTGCTGCAGGGGAGCGAGGGGCAGAGACATAGAGCGGAGGGAAGGAGAGAGAGAGAGGGGCGCCCGGGGCGAGGGGAAGGAGCTGTCAAATGCACGGCTCCTTTAACCAGTGCTATCAGTCGGACTCGGAGAGTCATGGCGACCACAGCGTCTAACCACTACAACCTGCTGAGCTCCGGCTCGTCCATCGTGCACAGCGAGCCCGGTGGCATGCAGCAGGCTTCGGGATACAGGGATGCTGGCACTCTGGTCCAGAGCGACTACACGCTGCAGAGTAACGGCCACCCCCTGAGCCATGCACACCAATGGATCACGGCTCTATCTCACGGGGATGGATCGCCCTGGTCCACCAGCCCCTTGGGCCAGCAGGACATCAAACCCAGCGTTCAGCCCAGCAGAGAGGAGCACCTTCAGCACCAAGGGAGAGCTCCTCACCTGGTCCATCCAGCCCATGGGAACCACCACAGTGCCGGGGCATGGAGGACCACCACCTCAGCCCACCTGCCCAGCATGGCTTCCACCAACGGCCAGGGACTCCTCTACTCTCAGCCTTCTTTTACAGTCAACGGCATGATCAACCCGGTATCCGGGCAAAGCATGCACCACCACGGCCTGAGGGACGCCCATGAGGAGCACCACAGCGACCACGGCCACCAGCAGCCTCCTCAACAGCATCAGCTGCAACAGCAGCAGCAGCAGGACTCTCAGCACCAGGGACACCACGAGCACTCCGACGAGGACACCCCGACCTCCGACGACCTGGAACAGTTCGCCAAGCAGTTCAAGCAAAGGAGGATCAAACTGGGATTTACGCAGGCCGACGTCGGACTGGCCCTGGGCACCCTGTATGGCAATGTTTTCTCCCAGACCACCATCTGCAGGTTTGAGGCCCTGCAACTCAGCTTTAAGAACATGTGCAAGCTCAAGCCTTTGTTGAACAAGTGGCTGGAAGAGGCGGACTCGTCTTCTGGAAGCCCCACCAGCATAGACAAGATAGCAGCTCAGGGGAGGAAAAGGAAAAAGAGGACCTCCATTGAGGTCAGCGTCAAGGGGGCCTTGGAAAGTCATTTCCTCAAGTGTCCCAAGCCAGCTGCCCAGGAGATCACCTCGCTGGCGGACAGTCTACAGCTAGAAAAGGAGGTGGTCAGAGTTTGGTTTTGTAACAGGAGACAGAAAGAGAAAAGGATGACCCCACCAGGAGGGACTATCCCAGGGGCAGAGGATGTATATGGGGGGAGCAGAGACACACCACCACATCTTGGGGTTCAGACTCCTGTCCAGTGAATCCCCCACCATCCATCACTTAGAACTTTTCATTGTCCCCCTTTTTTTGATACTAGCCCAGAACAAAACGTCTCACTGGACTATCATACATGGTAGCAGGTGTAGTGAGGATGTGTTTTGACCTTTTTTTGCAGGCGACTACCCAGCCAATGGAGTAGAAGTGAGTATACACAAAAAAAAAACATGTCAGGAGCTCATGTCTAGCAAAAAAAAAAGCCACTCAGACATACAGTACAACAGAATCATTGGTTAAAGCAAGATTTAGCTTTAATTCCCTGGGAGGATGGTGGTGGTGATGCTCAATGTTGATTCTATGCTGCTGTATGTATTTAATGCGGAGCCCTTTAACAAACAAAAGCAGATTACAACATTGACAATATTTATGAGTCTAAATTGCACTGCGAGGAAATTGAAGTTTACATGAACCCTTCGAGGAAGATTTATTTCTCAAAAAAAAAAACAATAATCGACTGACACATTGAAACAGGGAGCGATTTCTTTCTTTTCTTTTCTTTTTCAGTTTAATATTGAGTTAATGACATCATGTTATAGTGCTCTTTTTTGTTTTAAGTTGTTACCTGCTTGTGGACATTTGTTATAAAAGATGTGTTTTAAAATCGGTGTACATTTTATTTGCCCCCCCATTTCTTATTTTCTGAAGGCTGCTTATCTGGTACACCAGATTGCACACCATGAAGACCATCACTGATGTTGAGTGACACCAACTTTACAAAGCTGCACTTTGATTTTTTTTTAAAGGATAGCCTCATCTTTAAAAAAAAAAAAATGTTGAGTAAACTTCATTTTCAGCCAGTGCTGAGACAGGGACTGAAAGGGAGAGAAAAATCAATGTAGCCTCTGATTGAATCGTTTTACCAAAGAGGCCTTAGGTCCTAGAGGAGGTTAAGTGTAACCAAGAACGTGCTTCAAAATAATGCACTGGGGGATTGGTGCTTAGGAGGTCCTGAATTCAATTCTATTCATATTCCTTCTTTTAATATTAGTTCAGATAATTCAGTCAACCCTAGGTCATGCCGGTAAAGTTTGTGAACTTAGGGTCCCAGAAATATGCCTTTCTAGATTATACCTAATGGGTGCATCTTTGCATCTAACAAACCAGATACACCTCTAAAACAAGCCTCTGCATTTACAGCAATTATTATTTGTCTCAGAAATATTCTTTTCAAAATGATCTCTAACTAGTGTATCCTTGCACCCAGCAAGTCAGGTGCACCAGCCTCTGCCTTTTACAGTGATTGTTAATTGTGTAGAGCCCCTTCCTTTGCAGTAGGTATTTCCAGTCCATTTTTATAGTCTCAGAAATAGTTTTCAAGATTATCTCTAACTAGTGCATCCTTGCACCCAACAAGCCAGGTACACCTTCTGTAAACAGCCACTTGTCAATTTTTATAGCTTTAGAAATATTGCTTTCAAAATGTTGTCTAACTAGTGCATCCTTGCACCCAACAAGTCAGGTGCACCAACCAGCCTCTGCCTTTTACAGCGATTGTTAATTGTGAACTTTTGAGTCCCAGAAATGTTGATTTCAAGATTATACCTAACTAGTGAATCCATGCACCCTACATGTCAGTTGCACCTCTTTTAAACAGCCCCTGGCTTTTTTTTTTAGGAATTATCATCAATAATTGTGAACTTAGAATCCCAGAAAAATGTATTTCTAGGTTATACCTATACCTACCTATACCTATACTCCTGATACCCAACAAGTCAGATACACCTCTCATTTACACAGCCTCTGCCATTACAGCAATTATTAATACACAGTATACTCATTTTTAATTTAGAGTCCCAGAAAGATTATATTCTAGGCTATACCTAACATGTGTATCCTGGCACCCAGCACCCAACAAGCCTCTGCCTTTACAGCAATTATTAATATAATAACACTAATTTTGAATTTAGAGTCCCAGAAAGATTATATTCTAGGCTATACCTAACATGTGTATCCTGGCACCCAGCACCCAACAAGCCTCTGCCTTTACAGCAATTATTAATATATTAATACTAATTTTGAATTTAGAGTCCCAGAAAGATTATATTCTAGGCTATACCTAACATGTGTATCCTGGCACCCAGCAAGCCTCTGCCCTTACAGCAATTATTAATATATTAATACTAATTTTGAATTTAGAGTCCTAGAAAGTTTCCTTTCTAGGTTATACCTAACAAGTGCATCCTGCCAGCCAACAAGTCAGATACACTTCTCATTTACACAGCCTCTGCCTTTACAGCAATTATTAATATATTCATAATAATTGTAAATTTAGAGTCCCACAAACATTCCTTAGTAGATTATACTTAATGCATCCTTGCGCCCAACAAGTCAGCTACACCTCCTTTAATAAAAGCCTCCACCCTTACAGCAATTATTAATATATTCATAATAATTGTGAATTTAGAGTCCCACAAACATTCCTTAGTAGATGCATCCTTGCACCCTAAAAGTAAGGTACACCTCTTTTAACAGCACCCATCCGTAAAGAAGTTAATAATATATTAATAATAATTGTGAATTTAGAATCCCAGAAAAAAAGACTTTGTAAGTTGATACCTAGTGCATCCTTGCACCCAACAAGTCAGGTACACCTCTAACAGCCTCCACCCTTACAGCAATTATTACTATATTAATTGTGATTTGAGAATCCCAGAAATATTACTTTGTTGGTTGATACCTAGTGCATCCTTGCACCCAGCAAGTCAGGTACACCTCCTTTACCAGCCTTCACCTTTGCAGCAAATATTACCATTATGTGTGAATTTAGAGTCCCAGAAAGATTATTTTCTACATATATAATACCTAACACGTGCGTTCTAGCAAACCCGATACACCTCTTTTAAAAAGCCTTTGCCTTTACAGCAAATATTAATTGTGAATCTAGAATCATTGAAATCATGTTTTTAAGAGTATTGCTTAATTGGTGCATCCTTGCCTACTGTAACAAGTCAGGTACATCTCCTTTTAACAGTTTCTGCTTCTACAATAATCAGTAATATTTATTAATTGTACATTTCTAGTCCCAGAAGTTCTGTTTTCAGGATTATGTGAATACTTGCACCCAACAAGCCAGGTGCACCCTCTATAGCTTTTGCTTTTACAGATTTTGTATTTATTTTTTTCAAACTGCCATTTTACTTTTACAGTCAATATCCTGAAAGCCCTGATCAAAGATTTTTTTTTTTGCACTTTGTTTTTTTTTTCTATTTTATTTCACCAGATGTTTGTGTTGTCAGGGTTTTGCTTTTATCCATTGTGGTAGAGGGGCTGTGGGGACAAAAGAGCTCCCCGTTTCAGCCTCCTTTCACCCTATTGTCTAGAAGCTGAATTCTTTGACATTATCTTGGAGGTAAACCTCTAGCATCCTGAAAACAAAGGCTTTAGAGGCGATGAAACGAGGGTTCCCATACTGCATTCTAGCGTTTATTAAAGCGCCTACTAAAGACACCAAACAGAGGCAACGTAAAAAAGTAAACCGGCCTACTGGCCCCAGTGTTGTCACCATTTAATTTCCCATTAATGCAATTCATATAACATTTCGCTTGTAACTGCTGTTTAACCCTTAACCGACTGCACCGCTAATGCTAGAACTTGGGCGATTTAACCCATTCCTTCCAGCGGATCACAAACTTTTGGGGCGCCTGGTACAACAGTTTCTGAGTGTTTAGCTATATCGGGAGGGAAATGGATCATTTACTAGGCATTCTGGCAACGAAAGCTAACTATGTACATATGTTTAAAAATGTGTCTTATAAAATGCAAAAATAGTTTAAACGTTAATTTTGTCTATGTTTTTTTTAATGCTGCCCAGGGAAATATTTTTCATATCGTTTTAAAGTGGCCTGACTCACTGTATATTTATTTCTTTTAAAAACAAACAAACAAAAAATCTTCTGAATTTTTTTTTTCCTGTCAATTTGAACAAATAAGTGGCTGAAATCTATATAAAGATGTACATTTTTTTTTTAGACTCCTGGAACAATTTGTTTTGGTATATTTTGAATGTGCTTGTGGGGAGAAAATAAAATACAGATATCCTTATATATTTATGTTAAAGTAATATTTTATTATCTACATAAAACCAGAAAATGCAGATTAACCTTGGCGCTTTTATTGAATCCTTATTTTGTCTGTTCATCTGGTAACATTAAGGTGTAGAGTAGGGTTATTTTAATTAAAAACAAATTAAGATAATAATAATAATAATAATATTATATTGTACATAGAAAGACCATATAAGTCATGCTTAAAAAGCTGACGTAGGATTTGACAGCTATTGCCACTATTAATGATCAGGACGCAAAATAATCAATATATGTGCAATCGCAAAAGTTTTTCTGGTGCAAGCTTCTCTAACAGGGTTAGGGTTCTTTTGCAGAAAGCAATTTTTTGTAATTGCATTATTAAATATGAATTGCAGATGATCTATCTATATATCTATTTGTCTATCTATATGTCTATATATCTATCTATCTGTCTATCTATCTATCTATCTATCTATCTATCTATCTATCTATCTATCTATCTATCTATCTATCTATCTGTCTGTCTATCTATCTATCTATCTATCTATCTATCTATCTATCTATCTATCTATCTATCTATCTATCTATCTGTCTGTCTGTCTGTCTGTCTGTCTATCTATCTATCTCTGCGTCAGAATGTTCAGATATTTGGAATATATGATGGATGGGATCTGATGGGCCAATGCAGCTGCATTTTGCGGGTTATTATATTTGATCATCTTTTCTAACTCCAAGTCAATACTACACGCGTCTGAGATTTGGCTAAATGATCTCATCAATAGTCTGGGAGAAAAGTGACAGAAAGAAGAAGTGTTTTGTGACCGCAGACATGCTGATGGGTAAAAATGTTTAAGCTGAGTATAGATCTGAACGGTGTGGTCAATATCCCAGGGAGAGAGTGTTCAGAAAACAAGCTGCATGTGCCCTCTGCAGGACGTTTCAGTGGACTAGTGATAAGACAGAGGCCTCAATTTGGGGCTTTCACTTGCTGCCTCCCCTTGCTGTGATGAGGGCTTTGATTGATGGCTGCCTGGAGCTCATTGTATGCCCCGCATGGAGCTTTTCACATACTTTAACAGAAGTGGGGGTAGTCAACACAGTGCATTTACTCTTCCATTCTCCTGTTTTCTTGTTGCTTTTTATTTATTTATTTGTGTTTCATCCTATTGTTTGTGTTATTTGTTAGGTACACCATGCCATTTTATAATTTATTGTCTGATGTTATTTTTTCTATTATTCTTAGGCTGGAGAAACAAGTTGTGCCCATCACGTATTATGACATTTCCTGGCAGTCCATTTGTATGTCAGCAGTAACCCCCCAAAGATGACTTTTGTTTTATTGGTGAATGCACATAGGGCCCCAGCCTGGGATTTGAGCCTAGCAGTGTTAGCAGTAGTCACAGATGTTTAACACTGCTAGTGCCTTGGGCAGGTTGTTAGTAAACAGGAACCTTTTTCTGCTTCTCCACCATTATCTGACTGCATGTTCTATTCCCAACAATGCGCCAAGCTTTTTATGTTTTGTTTGTGTTTTTTTTCTATTTTTTTTTGTGTATTTGTATTATTGGCTATTTTTAAAATCCGTTTTACTGATATTATGCTTACATTGATATTTAGAACATCGGAAAGGTAAAAAAAAAAAAAAAAAAACTGAATTGCCAATTCTTTATTTGCATCTGACAGAGAAATTGAAGTAGTTAGTAAACAGACTCACGTGTCCCTTGCATATTTAATAAGATAGAGGGCTTTTCCAGAGAGACAAGGCAATGGAGAAACAAGTTGTGCCCATCACGTATTATGACATTTCCTGGCAGTCCATTT